>NC_059197.1:35428119-35700619 GCF_020615455.1 Coregonus clupeaformis
TAACCCGGCCTAGACCAAAAGAGCTTTACAGTAACCTGGCCTAGACCACAAAGAGCTTTACAGTAACCTGGCCTAGACCACAAAGAGCTTTACAGTAATCCGGCCTAGACCACAAAGAGCTTTACAGTAACCTGGCCTAGACCACAAAGAGCTTTACAGTAACCCGGCCTAGACCACAAAGAGCTTTACAGTAACCCGGCCTAGACCACAAAGAGCTTTACAGTAACCCGGCCTAGACCACAAAGAGCTTTACAGTAACCCGGCCTAGACCAAAAAGAGCTTTACAGTAACCTGGCCTAGACCACAAAGAGCTTTACAGTAACCTGGCCTAGACCACAAAGAGCTTTACAGTAATCCGGCCTAGACCACAAAGAGCTTTACAGTAACCTGGCCTAGACCACAAAGAGCTTTACAGTAACCCGGCCTAGACCACAAAGAGCTTTACAGTAACCCGGCCTAGACCACAAAGAGCTTTACAGTAACCTGGCCTAGACCACAAAGAGCTTTACAGTAACCCGGCCTAGACCACAAAGATCAGGAAAAGAAGAACGCGAAGATTGTATCCTTATGTATAATAGGTTATGTATCGGCCTAATAGGTTACATTAAAAGAACGTT
Organism: Coregonus clupeaformis; assembly: GCF_020615455.1. Classification (NCBI taxonomy): domain Eukaryota; kingdom Metazoa; phylum Chordata; class Actinopteri; order Salmoniformes; family Salmonidae; genus Coregonus; species Coregonus clupeaformis. The sequence goes on from NC_059197.1 coordinate 35,428,737, forward strand.
AGATTACTACATCACTATTTTTACATCATTACTTTACTCAACACAACCTCCAAGTTTAATAAATTCATTGCAACATTTCAGAAGAGTTTCTGTTCACTACCAACACTACCAAGTAGTCTTTTTTTTTTTTTTTTTACAGAATTGATCAATTCAGCCGCCTTCTGATGAGCAACAAGCAACAGATCCCACAGTACTCTAGTAGGTCAGGGAGTGAAATCCCCAGAAGCAGATCCCCACAGAGCCAATCCTCATTGGAAAATATGCAAATCTACAAGAAACCCCAATCAAGATATTCATTGATTAACTGATTGTAGAAGTGTGGTGGTTGTTAGCCCAACTAGCAGAGTGAGGAGCGTAAGTGCTACAGGCTGGGCGTCATTCATAGCCCTGTTTCTGTTACAGAGACTCCCCTCACAGCAGGACACAGAACCGGAGTCAGAACCAGAGTCAGAACCGGAGTCAGAACCGGAGTCAGACCCAGAGTCAGAACCGGAGTCAGAACCGGAGTCAGAACCGGAACCACACAGACTCCTGGAGACACAGCCTCGAAGAGTCACAGACCGACCATTACTAGCTGTCACTACAGAGAAAATATAACAATATAAAAAAATATTATCAAAAATAATACAATATGAATGAAATGTATTATAACCGTATTTATTACAAGGACTATAGTATTGCATGAACACAGCCAAACACAAACATACATTTCATGTACTGTACCTGTGCCGTTAAGACAGCGATCTTGAACTCCCTGGCAGGTCACAGCCTGATCACAAACATCATCGTCTGGATCAGTGCAAGAAGCACACTGTAGTCCATTGTGGGGGTCATCTGAAGAAACAACAGGACAACTCATGTAAGGATCAGACAAATAAAATCTAATTCAACAAAGAACAATGGAGTTGAAAGTACAGAACAATATTTACCAGAGAAAGTGTCACTGTTGCAGCCAGATGAGTTGCAGCATGAAGAAGTGAATTGTTGGAAACCGATATTCAAAGACATTTTGTGGCTTGACTGACAAAAATCCATGCATCCCTTCACGATCCTCTCATTGATACTGGAATTTGAACCTGAAAGGTAAAAGATAAAAATACAATTAATCATAACCATGTTTTAGTAAGATATTACTAGAGAAGGTACACACAGTGCCTTCAGAAAGTATTCATCCCCTTTGACTTATTCCAAAATATTTTGAGTTACAGACTGAATTCAAAATGGATTCAATTGATTTTGCTCTCTCACCCACCTACGCACAATACCCCATAATGACAAATTGAAAATACAGTGACTTGCGAAAGTATTCACCCCCCTTGGCATTTTTCCTATTTTGTTGCCTTACAACCTAGAATTAAAATGGATTTTTGGGGGGGTTTGTATCATTTGATTTACATAACATGCCTACCACTTTGAAGATGCAAAATATTTTGTCTTGTGAAACAAAAAAGAAATAAGACAAAAATACAGAAAACTTGAGCGTGCATAACTATTCACCCCCCCCAAAGTCAATACTTTGTAGAGCAAACTTTTGCAGCAATTACAGCTGCAAGTCTCTTGGGGTATGTCTCTATAAGCTTGGCACATCTAGCAACTGGGATTTCTGCCCATTCTTCAAGGCAAAACTGCTCCAGCTCTTTCAAGTTCGATGGGTTCCGCTGGTGTACAGCAATCTTTAAGTCATACCACAGATTCTCAATTGGATTGAGGTCTGGCTTTTGACTAGGCCATTCCAAGACATTTAAATGTTTCCCCTTAAACCACTCAAGTGTTGCTTTAGCAGTATGCTTAGGGTCATTGTCCTGCTGGAAGGTGAACCTCCGTCCCAGTCTCAAATCTCTGGAAGACTGAAACAAGTTTCCCTCAACAATTTCCCTGTATTTAGCGCCATCCAGCATTCCTTCAATTCTGACCAGTTTCCCAGTCCCTTCTGATGAAAAATCCCCACAGCATGATGCTGCCATAACCATGCTGGGATGGTGTTCTCGGGGTGATGAGAGGTGTTGGGTTTGCGCTAGACATGGCGTTTTCCTTGATGGCCAAAAAGCTCAATTTTAGTCTTATCTGTCCAGAGTACCGTCTTCCATATGTTTGGAGAGTCTCCCACATGCCTTTTGGCGAACAACATACGTGTTTGCTTATTTTTTTCTTCAAGCAATGGCTTTTTTCTGGACACTCTTCCGTAAAGCCCAGCTCTGTGGAGTGTACGGCTTAAAGTGGTCATATGGACAGATACTCCAATCTCCACTGTGGAGCTTTGCAGCTCCTTCAGGGTTATCTTTGGTCTCTTTGTTGCCTCTCTGATTAATGCCCTCCTTGCCTGGTCCATGAGTTTTGGTGGGCAGCCCTCTCTTGGCAGGTTTGTTGTGGTGTCATTTTCTTTCAATTTTTTTATAATGGAGTTAATGGTGCTCCGTAGGATGTTCAAAGTTTTGTATATCTTTTTATAACCCAACCTTGATCTGTACTTCTCCACAACTTTGTCCCTGAACTGTTTGGAGAGCTCCTTGGTCTTCATGGTGCCGCTTGGTTGGTGATGCCCCTTGCTTAGTGGTGTTGCAGACTCTGGGGCCTTTCAGAACAGGTGTATATATACTGAGATCATGTGAAAGATCATGTGACACTTAGATTGCACACAGGTGGACTTTATTTAACTAATTATGTGACTTCTGAAGGTAATTGGTTGCACCAGATCTTATTTAGGGTCTTCATAGCAAAGGTGGTGAATACATATGCACTCACCACTTTTCCGTAATTTATTTTTTAGTATTCTTTGAAACAAGTTATTTTTTTCATTTCACTTCACCAATTTTGACTATTTTGTTTATGTCCATTACATGAAATCCAAATAAAAATCAATTTAAATTACAGGTTGCAATGCAACAAAATAGGAAAAACGCCAAAGGGGATGAATACTTTTGCAAGGTACTGTATATTTGTAGACATTTTAGCAAATGTATTGAAAATGAAATACAGAAATATCTAATTTACATTAAGTATTGACACCCCTGAGTCAATACTTTGTAGAAGCACCTTTGGCAGTGATCACAGCTGTTAGTATTTCTGGGTAAGTCTCTAAGAGCTTTCCACACCTGGATTGTGCAACATTTGCCCATTATTCTTTTCAAAATTCTTCAAGCTCTGTCAAATTGGTTGTTGCTAGACAACCATTTTCAGGTCTTGCCATAGTTTTTCGAGTAGATTTACATTTTAGTCATTTAGCAGACACAGTTAGTGAATGCATACATTTTCATACTGGCCCCCCGTGGGAAACGAACCCACAACCCTGGCGTTGCAAGCGCCATGCTCTACCAACTGCGCTACAGGGGACTATAAGTCAAAACTGTAACTCGGCCACTCAGGAACATTCACTGTGTTCTTGGTAAGCAACTCCAGTGTAGAGTTGGCCTTGTGTTCTAGGTTAGTGTCCTGCTGAAAGGTGAATTCATCTCCCAGTGTCTGGTGGAAAGCAGACTGAACCAGGTTTTCCTCTAGGATTCTGCCTGTGCTTAGCTCCATTCCATTAATTTTTTTATCCTGAAAAACTCCCCAGTCCTTAACGATTACAAGCATATGCATAACATGATGCAGCCACCACTATGCTTGAAAATATAGAAAGTGATACTCAGTAATGTGTTGTATTGGATTTGCCCCAAACATAACACTTTGTATGCAGGACAAAAAGTTAATTGCTTTTCCACATCCTCAGTTGTCTGCTATCACAGCCATTAAACTCTGTAACTGTTTTAAAGTCACCAATGGCCTTATGGTGAAATCCCTGAGTGGTTTCCTTCCTCTCTGGCAACTGAGTTAGGAAGGACACCTATATCTTTGTAGTGACTGGATGTATTGATACACCATCCAAAGTGTAATTAATTACTTCACCATGCTCAAAGGGATATTCAATGTCTGCTTTTTTTTTTACCCATCTACCAATAGGTGCCCTTCTTTGTGAGGCATTGGAAAACCTCCCTGATCTTTGGTGGTTGAAAAAACTCAACATTTAATCCATTTTACATTCAGGCTGTAACACATCAAAATGTGGAAAAAGTAAAGGGGTGTGAATAGTTTCTGAAGGTACATACCCACTTGTTACAAGAATTGGGCATCATAACTGCAAACATAATGAATGAAAACAATTCCAGTCACAGATTTTGAGAGTTTTAACTTACCAACATTGGGATCGGTTGCTTTACGGTCATTTCCCCAGCGGATATCAATGTCAACTCCCCAAATGCTCAAATAGATGCGTCCTCTGGTATTAACAACTACAGTGTCAAAAGTCAAACAAAGGGGATATTTCAAAACATGTGACAAGTTAATACTACTTAATATGTCCATTCAAATGTACAATGTAAATTATTTATGCAAGTAGTCAACTGCAGTCTCAGAGGTTTTCTCTGGCAAGATAAAATGATACGTTTTATGTTACCGGAGGATTGCAGAGAGCTGCTGGTGTTTGTAGAACACACTTGTCCAACACTGCAGGTCTCCAGGGTTTGTTCTAAACAGGAGGGGTCTGCTGGATCATTACAGGTGAAGCACTGCAGAGCATGAACTGCTGAAAAAGAGACAGTTACAAGAAACATTCATATAAAGTAACCAGACCTGGGTTCAAATACTCTTTCAATTATTTAAATTACTTTCACATACATTTCAATTTAAATATTTAGAAATGTTTTATTGGAAGATACAAGTGAAACGTATTGGCATGTATTAGAAAATACTCAAATATACAAATATTTAAATAGTCCCATGTATTTGAAACCAGGTTTGTTTGGTTCTAGCATTATTTGAGATAATGTATTTGGAAACAAGTATTTTAAAATTGTTTCAAATAGTAGGATATTTATAGGACATTATTTGAAAATACTTTAAAATACCTCTAATTTATTAGGTTTATACGGCAACACAGTATTTGAAAAAACTCAAATATACAGAATATACAGAAAGTATTTAAATAGCAAATACTTAATTACACATGTATATGAACCCAGGTCTGAAAGTAACACAATAGTCTTATTAGACATATAACTAACACAATGAAAGATGTCGAATATATTACCAGTGCAGAGCAGCATACAAGCCAGTAAGACAATGATGGTGTGTTTCATTCTGAGCTGAAGCAGTGACTAGCAGTACAACAAATGGCTGTTCTCAGGACCTTATATAATGTCTAGTCACAAAAGAGTGAAAGACAAAATGGAAAGCAATAAGAATGATGTGTCAATCAATATTTGTCCATTTCTGGGGCATTGCAACCATTTACCAGAATCTACCGGAACATTTCCTCCTAGCTCACACACAGACATTGTCACCTTGTTCAAATCTACTTACGTTTCCTCTCCCACCCTTTTCCGAGAATATCACATTTACATTTCCACCTGGTTCAAACAAAGACAGCTGAGAAATATATTATTGCACAGAACAAAAGCAGAATATTGCATGTCATGTTACCATTGAATGCCTTAACACAGGGCTGCCCAACCCTCTTTCTGGAGATCTACCGTCCTGTGGGTTTTCAGTCCAACCCTTAAATTTAACACACCTGATTCTACTTATTAGCTGCTCAACAAGACCTTAACTAGCTGAATCAGATATGCTAAGTTAGGGTTGGACTGAAAACCTACAGGACAGGAGATCTCCAGGAAGAGGGTTGGACTGAAAACCTACAGGACAGTATATCTCCAGGAAGAGGGTTGGACTGAAAACCTACAGGACAGTATATCTCCAGGAAGAGGGTTGGACTGAAAACCTACAGGACAGGAGATCTCCAGGAAGAGGGTTGGACTGAAAACCTACAGGACAGGAGATCTCCAGGAAGAGGGTTGGACTGAAAACCTACAGGACAGTATATCTCCAGGAAGAGGGTTGGGCAGCCCTGCTTAACATGTTCCCAGTGTATTCAATTGCTGAAAGATTGCGTGTTTGAGCATGAATAGCAGTATGAGTAGCAGTATGAATAGCAGTATGAATAGCAGTATGAATAGCAGTATGAATAGCAGTATGAATAGCAGTATGAATAGCAGTATGAATATCAGTATGAATAGCAGTATGAGTAGCAGTATGAATAGCAGTATGAATAGCAGTATGAATAGCAGTATGAATAGCAGTATGAGTAGCAGTATGAGTAGCAGTATGATAAGCAGTATGAATAGCAGTATGAATAGCAGTATGAATAGCAGTATGAATAGCAGTATGAATAGCAGTATGAGAAGCAGTATGAGTAGCAGTATGAGAAGCAGTATGAATAGCAGTATGAGTAGCAGTATGAATAGCAGTATGAATAGCAGTATGAATAGCAGTATGTATAGCGGTATGAATAGCAGTATGAGAAGCAGTATGAATAGCAGTATGAATAACAGTATGAATAGCAGTATGAATAACAGTATGAATAGCAGTATGAATAGCAGTATGAATAGCAGTATGAGAAGCAGTATGAATAGCAGTATGAATAGCAGTATGAATAGCAGTATGAGTAGCAGTATGAATAGCAGTATGAATAGCAGTATGAATAGCAGTATGAATAGCAGTATGAGTAGCAGTATGAGTAGCAGTATGAGAAGCAGTATGAGTAGCAGTATGAGAAGCAGTATGAGTAGCAGTATGAATAGCAGTATGAATAGCAGTATGATTAGCGAATAGCAGTATGAGTAGCAGTATGAATAGCAGTATGAATAGCAGTATGAATAGCAGTATGAGTAGCAGTATGAGTAGCAGTATGAATAGCAGTATGAATAGCAGTATGAATAGCAGTATGAGTAGCAGTATGAGTAGCAGTATGAGAAGCAGTATGAATAGCAGTATGAATAGCAGTATGAATAGCAGTATGAGTAGCAGTATGAGAAGCAGTATGAGTAGCAGTATGAATAGCAGTATGAATAGCAATATGAATAGCAGTATGAGTAGCAGTATGAATAGCAGTATGAATAGCAGTATGAATAGCAGTATGAATAGCAGTATGAGTAGCAGTATGAATAGCAGTATGAATAGCAGTATGAATAGCAGTATGAGTAGCAGTATGAGTAGCAGTATGAATAGCAGTATGAATAGCAGTATGAGTAGCAGTATGAATAGCAGTATGAATAGCAGTATGAATAGCAGTATGAATAGCAGTATGAGTAGCAGTATGAATAGCAGTATGAATAGCAGTATGAATAGCAGTATGAGTAGCAGTATGAATAGCAGTATGAATAGCAGTATGAATAGCATTATGAATAGCAGTATGAATAGCAGTATGAGTAGCAGTATGAATAGCAGTATGAATAGCAGTATGAATAGCAGTATGAATAGCAGTATGAATAGCAGTATGAATAGCAGTATGAATAGCAGTATGAGTAGCAGTATGAATAGCAGTATGAATAGCAGTATGAATAGCAGTATGAGTAGCAGTATGAGAAGCAGTATGAGTAGCAGTATGAATAGCAGTATGAATAGCAGTATGAATAGCAGTATGAATAGCAGTATGAGTAGCAGTATGAATAGCAGTATGAGTAGCAGTATGAATAGCAGTATGAAGAGCAGTATGACAAGCAGTATGAGTAGCAGTATGAATAGCAGTATGAATAGCAGTATGAATAGCAGTATGAATAGCATTATGAATAGCAGTATGAATAGCAGTATGAGTAGCAGTATGAATAGCAGTATGAATAGCAGTATGAATAGCAGTATGAATAGCAGTATGAGTAGCAGTATGAATAGCAGTATGAATAGCAGTATGAATAGCAGTATGAATAGCAGTATGAGAAGCAGTATGCATGGCAGTATGAGTAGCAGTATGAATAGCAGTATGTGTTTTGAGTCATTGTTCATAAAATATGATGTTAATTCTCAACATACAAGGTAAAGACATTCTAAAAGACTGGACATCTATGGTCTGAAAGACTGGACATCTATGGTCTAAAAGATTGGACATCTATGGTCTGAAAGACTGGACATCTATGGTCTAAAAGATTGGACATCTATGGTCTGAAAGACTGGACATCTATGGTCTAAAATACTGGACATCTATGGTCTGAAAGACTGGACATCTATAGTCTAGACTGGACTTCTATGGTCTGAAAGACTGGACATCTATGGTCTGAAAGACTGGACATCTATAGTCTAGACTGGACATCTATGGTCTGAAAGACTGGACATCTATGGTCTGAAAGACTGGACATCTAAAGTCTAGACTGGACATCTATGGTCTAAAAAACTGGACATCTATAGTCTAGACTGGACATCTTTGGTCTGAAAGACTGGACATCTATGGTATGCGTTTGAGCCAATCAGTTGTTTTGTGACAAGGTAGGGGGGGGTATACAGAAGATAGCCCTATTTGTGTCACGGTTTCGGCCGAGGCTGCCTCTCTTCCTTGCTCGGGCAGGCTTCGGCGTTCGTCGTCTCCGGAATACTAGCTGCCACCGTTGTATGTTTCTATGTTCGTTTGGTCTGGTCTGGTATTGTACACCTGTTATCGTTTAGTGTCATTAGTGTCCTATAAGTTCTCGTTGTGTTTGTCAGGTGTTGTGTGTGATTGTTTTCACTGTCGTGCGTTTTGCTAGTTCGTATACTGTTTGCTCGGTTGAGCTGTTCTCCTATGTGTAGGAGTGTTTTGTCGCACATGTTTAGTGCGCCCGTTTTGTTTTCGCCTGCGTGCGGAGTTCTCGCCTCAGGGCATTTCATCGTGCTTGAGTTTGTGCATTCACTAAAGTCTTTTGGACTTATTTTCTGCGTCCTGCGCCTGATTCCACCACCACACCCACCTACAGCAACACTGACAGAATCACACACCTTTTCGAATGGAATCAGCAGGAGCCGCAGCAGCACAGGAGACGTTGGAGGACAGGGTCCGGGAGCAGAATGACCAGATCCTGCGGATGGGGTCCGCCCTGCAGGAGGTGATCACCACCCTCCAACGCTGGGAGACCCGAGGGACACCCCCAACGCCATCTTCCCTGCCCTCACCATCGGCAAGTCAGCCCATTCCCGCTCCGGAACCCAGAGGAGTTCGACTCTCGCTCCCGAGGGCCTACGATGGGACCGCTGCCGGGTGTCAGGGCTTCCTTCTCCAGGTGGAGCTTTACCTGGCCACCGTGCACCCGGCGCCCTCGGGACACGAGCGTATCCGCCCTGATCTCCTGCCTTTCCGGCAAGGCGTTAGAATGGGCCAACGCCGAGTGGAGGAGAATAGACACTACCACCATCACGTATGCTGAGTTCTCCCGCCGCTTCAGGGCGGTGTTTGACCATCCCCCGGAGGGGAAAGCGGCGGGGGAGCGTCTGTTCTGCCTCCGGCAGGGGAAGAGGAGTGCCCAGGAGTTCGCGTTGGAATTCCGTACTCTAGCGGCGGATGCAGGGTGGAATGAGCGGGCCCTCATCGATCACTACCGCTGTAGTCTACGTGAGGATGTCCGTAGGGAGCTGGCCTGCCACTCCGACCCCTCCTCTCGTTCGACCAGTTAGTCGACATGTCCATCAGGCTGGATACCCTGCTAGCTACCCGCGGACGTCCCGAGGGGGGTCCGTCCATTTCACCCTCCAGCGCCTCCGAGCCGTGCCCCATGGAGCTCGGGGGCGCTGGCGCTAGAGAGAGGAGGGGTCGGAGTACGAGGGGGTCCATCTCCTGCACCAACTGTGGTCGGGGAGGACACACCGCGGCTAGGTGCTGGGGATGGCCTCCTAGGGGAGAAGACGACAGGCCCCGCACTGGGGAGTCCTTCCAGGTGAGTAGGCGCCCCACTCACCCAGAGCTCTCTGTTGCACACTTCTGTATAGCTGTGCGTTTTCCACAGGTAGCACCTCATTCCCAGCATAAGGCGCTGGTAGATTCAGGCGCGGCTGGGAATTTTGTTGATAAGAAATTTGGTTTAGCCTTAGGGATTCCCCTTCTCCCTGTTGACGTCCCCTTCCCCGTTCATGCCCTAGATAGCCGTCCGTTGGGTGCGGGCTTGATCAGGGAGGTCACGGCGCCACTTAGGATGTGTGCGCAGGGGGTCATCAGGAGATGATCCAGCTATTTCTGATCGACTCGCCTGCATATCCGGTGGTGCTGGGCATGCCCTGGTTGAGTACCCATAACCCGTCTATTTCGTGGCAGGAGAGGGCTCTGATGGAGTGGTCTGCCCAGTGTGTGGGTCGATGTTTAGGCGTTTCCGTAGGGGGCTACCTCGGTGGAGAGTCCAAACCAGGTGCCCGCATTGCACGTTCCCCCTGAGTATGGGGATTTGGCTATTGTGTTCAGTAAGTCGAGGGCGACGCAGTTGCCTTCCCATAGGCAGGGAGATTGTGCGATAGACCTCCAGGCAGGAGCTGCGCTCCCACGGAGCCATGTGTATCCTCTGTCTCAGGAGGAGAAGAGAGCTAAGGAGACTTACATAGACGAATCTCTGAGACAAGGATACATACGGCCCTCCACTTCCCCTGCGTCCTCGAGTTTCTTTTTGTGAAGAAAAAGGATGGTGGGTTACGCCCGTGCATTGATTACCGTGGTCTCAATCAGATCACGGTGAAGTACAGTTATCCACTCCCGCTGATTGCGACCATGACGGAGTCATTGCACGGGGCGCGTTTCTTCACTAAATTAGATCTCAGGAGCGCGTACAACTTGGTGCGCATTAGGGGGGGCGATGAATGGAAGACAGCCTTTAGTACCACCTCGGGCCATTACGAGTATCTTGTCATGCCATACGGGTTGATGAACGCTCCTTCAGTTTTCCAATCATTTGTGGATGAGATCTTCAGGGACATGCAGGGGCAGGGGGTGGTCGTGTACATAGATGACATTCTCGTGTACTCGTCTACCCGAGTCGAGCATGTGGCCCTGGTGCGCCGAGTGTTGCGGAGGCTGTTGGAGCACGACCTGTATGTCAAGGCAGAGAAGTGTCTGTTTTTCCAGGAGTCGGTCTCCTTTTTGGGTTATCAGTTATCTGCGTCAGGGGTGAAGATGGAGGTAGACCGGGTGTCAGCCGTGCGTAATTGGCAAACGCCAACCACTGTGAAGGAGGTGCAGCAGTTTTTGGGGTTTGCGAATTACTACCGGAGGTTTATCCGGGGTTTTGGACAGGTGGCAGCTCCCATAACGTCTCTTTTGAAGGGGGGTCCGGTGCGTCTGCAGTGGTCAGCCGAGGCGGACAGGGCGTTTGGGAGGCTGAAGGACCTGTTTACCTCGGCTCCGGTGCTGGCGCATCCGGATCCCTCTTTACCATTTCAGGTAGAGGTGGACGCGTCAGAGGCCGGTATAGGAGCCATGCTTTCGCAACGGTCCGGCACGCCACCTAAACTCCGCCCCTGTGCTTTTTATTCCAAGAAGCTCAGTCCGGCGGAGCGAAATTTTGACGTAGGGGACAGGGAGCTGTTAGCCGTGGTACAGGCCCTAAAGGTGTGGAGGCACTGGCTTGAGGGGGCTCAACACCCTTTCCTCATTTTGACGGACCACCGTAACCTGGAGTACATCCGGGCAGCGAGGAGACTGAACCCTCGCCAGGCGCGGTGGAATATGTTTTTGACCCGGTTCACATTTAAGATCACGTACATCCCTGGGTCACAGAACGGTAAGGCAGACGCACTGTCTCGGCGGTATGACACGGAGGAGAGGTCCGTGGAGCTCACTCCCATACTGCCGGAGTCTTGTCTGGTGGCACCGGTAGTGTGGGAGGTCGATGCTGAACTCGAGCGGGCGTTACGCACCGACCCTAGTCCACCTCAATGCCCGGAGGGTCGGAGGTACGTTCCGCTCGAGGTTCGGGATCGATTGATCTATTGGGCTCACACGTCACCCTCCTCTGGACACCCTGGTATCGGCCGGACAGTGCACTGCCTTAGTGCTAAGTACTGGTGGCCCATGTTGGCGAGGGATGTGAGGGTTTATGTTTCCTCCTGCTCGGTGTGCGCCCAGTGTAAGGCGCCTAGACATCTGCCTAGGGGTAAGTTACTACCCCTGCCCGTTCCACAACGACCATGGTCTCACCTCTCGGTGGATTTCATCACTGACCTTCCTCCTTCACAGGGGAATACCACTATACTGGTCGTTGTGGACCGGTTTTCTAAGGCCTGTCGTTTGCTCCCTATGCCGGGCCTTCCTACTGCCCTGCAGACCGCCGAAGCGCTATTCACCCATGTGTTCCGGCACTACGGGGTACCCGAGGATATTGTGTCTGATCGAGGTCCCCAATTTACCTCCAGAGTCTGGAGAGCTTTTATGGAGCGGTTGGGGGTCTCGGTGAGCCTCACCTCTGGTTACCATCCGGAGAGTAATGGGCAGGTGGAACATGTGAACCAGGATGTGGGTAGGTTTCTTAGAACATACTGCCAGGACCGGCCGGAGGAGTGGGCAAGGTACGTTCCCTGGGCCGAAATGGCCCAGAATTCCCTACGCCATTCCTCCACTAACCTAACCCCTTTCCAATGTGTGTTGGGTTACCAGCCGGTTCTGGCACCTTGGCAGCAGAGCCAGATCGAGGCTCCTGCGGTGGATGAGTGGGTGCGGCGCTCGGAGGAGACATGGAACGCTGCACACGTCCACCTGCAGCGGGCCCTCCGTCGTCAAAGGCGGCGCCGATCTCCACCGCAGTGAGGGACCGGTGTACGCACCTGGTGATCGAGTCTGGCTCTCTACCAGAAACCTGCCCCTCCGCTTGCCCTGTCGGAAACTGGGTCGGCGGTTTGTAGGGCCATTTAAAGTCCTGAGAAGATTGAACGAGGTGTGTTACAGATTACAACTACCTGTTGAGTATAAAAGTATTAACCCCTCGTTCCATGTGTCTCTTCTCAGGCCGGTGGTAGCTGGCCCACTCCAAGAAAATGAGATCAGGGGAGACTCCTCCGCCCCCATTGGACATCGAGGGGCCCCCCGGCGTACTCCGTGCGGTCCATCTTGGATTCGAGACATCGGATGGGGGTCTCCAATATCTAGTGGAGTGGGAGGGAGTGCGGCCCGGAGGAACGGTGCTGGGTGCCGAGGAGAGACATTTTGGACCCGTCTCTCCTGACGGAATTCCATCGTGGTCACCCGACGCACCCTGCTCCGTGTCCTCCTGGTCGTCCCCGAGGCCGGAGTCGGCGCACGTCTGGAGCCGCGCGTCAAGGGGGTACTGTCACGGTTTCGGCCGAGGGCTGCCTCTCTTCCTTGCTCGGGCAGGCTTCGGCGTTCGTCGTCTCCGAATACTAGCTGCCACAGTTGTATGTTTCTATGTTCGTTTGGTCTGGTCTGGTATTGTACACCTGTTATCGTTTAGTGTCATTAGTGTCCTATAAGTTCTCGTTGTGTTTGTCAGGTATTGTGTGTGATTGTTTTCACTGTCGTGCGTTTTGCTAGTTCGTATACTGTTTGCTCGGTTGAGCTGTTCTCCTATGTGTAGGAGTGTTTTGTCGCACATGTTTAGTGCGCCCGTTTTGTTTTCGCCTGCGTGCGGAGTTCTCGCCTCAGGGCATTTCATCGTGCTTGAGTTTGTGCATTCACTAAAGTCATTTGGACTTATTTTCTGCGTCCTGCGCCTGATTCCACAGGAATCAGCAGTATAAATAGCAGTATGAATAGCAGTATGAATAGCAGTATGAATAGCAGTATGAATAGCAGTATGAATAGCAGTATGAGTAGCAGTATGATAAGCAGTATGAATAGCAGTATGAATAGCAGTATGAATAGCAGTATGAACAGCAGTATGAGTAGCAGTATGATAAGCAGTATGAATAGCAGTATGAATAGCAGTATGAATAGCAGTATGAATAGCAGTATGAACAGCAGTATGAGTAGCAGTATGAATAGCAGTATGAGTAGCAGTATGAATAGCAGTATGAATAGCAGTATGAATAGCAGTATGAATAGCAGTATGAGAAGCAGTATGAGTAGCAGTATGAATAGCAGTATGAATAGCAGTATGAGTAGCAGTATGAATAGCAGTATGAATAGCAGTATGAATAGCAGTATGAACAGCAGTATGAGTAGCAGTATGATAAGCAGTATGAATAGCAGTATGAATAGCAGTATGAATAGCAGTATGAATAGCAGTATGAACAGCAGTATGAGTAGCAGTATGAATAGCAGTATGAGTAGCAGTATGAATAGCAGTATGAATAGCAGTATGAATAGCAGTATGAATAGCAGTATGAATAGCAGTATGAGAAGCAGTATGAGTAGCAGTATGAGAAGCAGTATGAATAGCAGTATGAATAGCAGTATGAGTAGCAGTATGAATAGCAGTATGAATAGCAGTATGAGTAGCAGTATGAATAGCAGTATGAATAGCAGTATGAATAGCAGTATGAATAGCAGTATGAGTAGCAGTATGAGTAGCAGTATGAATAGCAGTATGAATAGCAGTATGAATAGCAGTATGAGTAGCAGTATGAGTAGCAGTATGAATAGCAGTATGAATAGCAGTATGAATAGCAGTATGAATAGCAGTATGAGTAGCAGTATGAGTAGCAGTATGAATAGCAGTATGAATAGCAGTATGAATAGCAGTATGAATAGCGGTATGAATAGCAGTATGAGAAGCAGTATGAATAGCAGTATGAATAACAGTATGAATAGCAGTATGAATAACAGTATGAATAGCAGTATGAATAGCAGTATGAATAGCAGTATGAGAAGCAGTATGAGTAGCAGTATGAGAAGCAGTATGAATAGCAGTATGAGTAGCAGTATGAATAGCAGTATGAATAGCAGTATGAATAGCAGTATGAATAGCAGTATGAATAGCAGTATGAATAGCAGTATGAGTAGCAGTATGAGTAGCAGTATGAGTAGCAGTATGAGAAGCAGTATGAGTAGCAGTATGAGAAGCAGTATGAGTAGCAGTATGAATAGCAGTATGAATAGCAGTATGAATAGCGAATAGCAGTATGAGTAGCAGTATGAATAGCAGTATGAATAGCAGTATGAATAGCAGTATGAGTAGCAGTATGAATAGCAGTATGAATAGCAGTATGAATAGCAGTATGAATAGCAGTATGAGTAGCAGTATGAGTAGCAGTATGAGAAGCAGTATGAATAGCAGTATGAATAGCAGTATGAGTAGCAGTATGAATAGCAGTATGAATAGCAGTATGAATAGCAGTATTAATAGCAGTATGAATAGCAGTATGAATAGCAGTATGAATAGCAGTATGAATAGCAGTATGAGTAGAAGTATGAGAAGCAGTATGAGTAGCAGTATGAATAGCAGTATGAATAGCAGTATGAATAGCAGTATGAGTAGCAGTATGAATAGCAGTATGAATAGCAGTATGAATAGCAGTATGAATAGCAGTATGTGTAGCAGTATGAATAGCAGTATGAATAGCAGTATGAATAGCAGTATGAATAGCAGTATGAGTAGCAGTATGAGTAGCAGTATGAATAGCAGTATGAATAGCAGTATGAATAGCAGTATGAATAGCAGTATGAGTAGCAGTATGAATAGCAGTATGAATAGCAGTATGAATAGCAGTATGAATAGCAGTATGAATAGCAGTATGAGTAGCAGTATGAATAGCAGTATGAATAGCAGTATGAATAGCAGTATGAATAGCAGTATGAGTAGCAGTATGAGTAGCAGTATGAATAGCAGTATGAATAGCAGTATGAGTAGCAGTATGAATAGCAGTATGAATAGCAGTATGAATAGCAGTATGAATAGCAGTATGAGTAGCAGTATGAATAGCAGTATGAATAGCAGTATGAATAGCAGTATGAGTAGCAGTATGAATAGCAGTATGAGTAGCAGTATGAGTAGCAGTATGAGAAGCAGTATGATTAGCAGTATGAGAAGCAGTATGAGTAGCAGTATGAATAGCAGTATGAATAGCAGTATGAATAGCAGTATGAATAGCAGTATGAATAGCAGTATGAGTAGCAGTATGAATAGCAGTATGAGTAGCAGTATGAATAGCAGTATGAAGAGCAGTATGAGAAGCAGTATGAGTAGCAGTATGAATAGCAGTATGAATAGCAGTATGAATAGCAGTATGAATAGCAGTATGAATAGCAGTATGAATAGCATTATGAATAGCAGTATGAATAGCAGTATGAGTAGCAGTATGAATAGCAGTATGAATAGCAGTATGAATAGCAGTATGAATAGCAGTATGAATAGCAGTATGAGTAGCAGTATGAATAGCAGTATGAATAGCAGTATGAATAGCAGTATGAATAGCAGTATGAGAAGCAGTATGAATGGCAGTATGAGTAGCAGTATGAATAGCAGTATGTGTTTTGAGTCATTGTTCATAAAATATGATGTTAATTCTCAACATACAAGGTAAAGACATTCTAAAAGACTGGACATCTATGGTCTAAAAGATTGGACATCTATGGTCTGAAAGACTGGACATCTATGGTCTAAAAGATTGGACATCTATGGTCTGAAAGACTGGACATCTATGGTCTAAAATACTGGACATCTATGGTCTGAAAGACTGGACATCTATAGTCTAGACTGGACATCTATGGTCTGAAAGACTGGACATCTATGGTCTGAAAGACTGGACATCTATAGTCTAGACTGGACATCTATGGTCTGAAAGACTGGACATCTATGGTCTGAAAGACTGGACATCTAAAGTCTAGACTGGACATCTATGGTCTAAAAAACTGGACATCTATAGTCTAGACTGGACATCTTTGGTCTGAAAGACTGGACATCTATGGTATGCGTTTGAGCCAATCAGTTGTTTTGTGACAAGGTAGGGGGGGGTATACAGAAGATAGCCCTATTTGTGTCACGGTTTCGGCCGAGGCTGCCTCTCTTCCTTGCTCGGGCAGGCTTCGGCGTTCGTCGTCTCCGGAATACTAGCTGCCACCGTTGTATGTTTCTATGTTCGTTTGGTCTGGTCTGGTATTGTACACCTGTTATCGTTTAGTGTCATTAGTGTCCTATAAGTTCTCGTTGTGTTTGTCAGGTGTTGTGTGTGATTGTTTTCACTGTCGTGCGTTTTGCTAGTTCGTATACTGTTTGCTCGGTTGAGCTGTTCTCCTATGTGTAGGAGTGTTTTGTCGCACATGTTTAGTGCGCCCGTTTTGTTTTCGCCTGCGTGCAGAGTTCTCGCCTCAGGGCATTCCATCGTGCTTGAGTTTGTGCATTCACTAAAGTCTTTTGGACTTATTTTCTGCGTCCTGCGCCTGATTCCACCACCACACCCACCTACAGCAACACTGACAGAATCACACACCTTTTCGAATGGAATCAGCAGGAGCCGCAGCAGCACAGGAGACGTTGGAGGACAGGGTCCGGGAGCAGAATGACCAGATCCTGCGGATGGGGTCCGCCCTGCAGGAGGTGATCACCACCCTCCAACGCTGGGAGACCCGAGGGACACCCCCAACGCCATCTTCCCTGCCCTCACCATCGGCAAGTCAGCCCATTCCCGCTCCGGAACCCAGAGGAGTTCGACTCTCGCTCCCGAGGGCCTACGATGGGACCGCTGCCGGGTGTCAGGGCTTCCTTCTCCAGGTGGAGCTTTACCTGGCCACCGTGCACCCGGCGCCCTCGGGACACGAGAGCGTATCCGCCCTGATCTCCTGCCTTTCCGGCAAGGCGTTAGAATGGGCCAACGCCGAGTGGAGGAGAATAGACACTACCACCATCACGTATGCTGAGTTCTCCCGCCGCTTCAGGGCGGTGTTTGACCATCCCCCGGAGGGGAAAGCGGCGGGGGAGCGTCTGTTCTGCCTCCGGCAGGGGAAGAGGAGTGCCCAGGAGTTCGCGTTGGAATTCCGTACTCTAGCGGCGGATGCAGGGTGGAATGAGCGGGCCCTCATCGATCACTACCGCTGTAGTCTACGTGAGGACGTCCGTAGGGAGCTGGCCTGTCGGGACACCAGCCTCTCGTTCGACCAGTTAGTCGACATGTCCATCAGGCTGGATACCCTGCTAGCTACCCGCGGACGTCCCGAGGGGGGTCCGTCCATTTCACCCTCCAGCGCCTCCGAGCCGTGCCCCATGGAGCTCGGGGGCGCTGGCGCTAGAGAGAGGAGGGGTCGGAGTACGAGGGGGTCCATCTCCTGCACCAACTGTGGTCGGGGAGGTAACACCGCGGCTAGGTGCTGGGGATGGCCTCCTAGGGGAGAAGACGACAGGCCCCGCACTGGGGAGTCCTTCCAGGTGAGTAGGCGCCCCACTCACCCAGAGCTCTCTGTTGCACACTTCTGTATAGCTGTGCGTTTTCCACAGGTAGCACCTCATTCCCAGCATAAGGCGCTGGTAGATTCAGGCGCGGCTGGGAATTTTGTTGATAAGAAATTTGGTTTAGCCTTAGGGATTTCCCTTCTCCCTGTTGACGCCCCTTCCCCGTTCATGCCCTAGATAGCCGTCCGTTGGGTGCGGGCTTGATCAGGAGGTCACGGCGCCACTTAGGATGTGTGCGCAGGGGGTCATCAGGAGATGATCCAGCTATTTCTGATCGACTCGCCTGCGTATCCGGTGGTGCTGGGCATGCCCTGGTTGAGTACCCATAACCCGTCTATTTCGTGGCAGGAGAGGGCTCTGATGGAGTGGTCTGCCCAGTGTGTGGGTCGATGTTTAGGCGTTTCCGTAGGGGCTACCTCGGTGGAGAGTCCAAACCAGGTGCCCGCATTGCACGTTCCCCCTGAGTATGGGGATTTGGCTATTGTGTTCAGTAAGTCGAGGGCGACGCAGTTGCCTTCCCATAGGCAGGGAGATTGTGCGATAGACCTCCAGGCAGGAGCTGCGCTCCCACGGAGCCATGTGTATCCTCTGTCTCAGGAGGAGAAGAGAGCTAAGGAGACTTACATAGACAAATCTCTGAGACAAGGATACATACGGCCCTCCACTTCCCCTGCGTCCTCGAGTTTCTTTTTTGTGAAGAAAAAGGATGGTGGGTTACGCCCGTGCATTGATTACCGTGGTCTCAATCAGATCACGGTGAAGTACAGTTATCCACTCCCGCTGATTGCGACCATGACGGAGTCATTGCACGGGGCGCGTTTCTTCACTAAATTAGATCTCAGGAGCGCGTACAACTTGGTGCGCATTAGGGGGCGATGAATGGAAGACAGCCTTTAGTACCACCTCGGCCCATTACGAGTATCTTGTCATGCCATACGGGTTGATGAACGCTCCTTCAGTTTTCCAATCATTCGTGGATGAGATCTTCAGGGACATGCAGGGGCAGGGGGTGGTCGTGTACATAGATGACATTCTCGTGTACTCGTCTACCCGAGTCGAGCATGTGGCCCTGGTGCGCCGAGTGTTGCGGAGGCTGTTGGAGCACGACCTGTATGTCAAGGCAGAGAAGTGTCTGTTTTTCCAGGAGTCGGTCTCCTTTTTGGGTTATCAGTTATCTGCGTCAGGGGTGAAGATGGAGGTAGACCGGGTGTCAGCCGTGCGTAATTGGCAAACGCCAACCACTGTGAAGGAGGTGCAGCAGTTTTTGGGGTTTGCGAATTACTACCGGAGGTTTATCCGGGGGTTTTGGACAGGTGGCAGCTCCCATAACGTCTCTTTTGAAGGGGGGTCCGGTGCGTCTGCAGTGGTCAGCCGAGGCGGACAGGGCGTTTGGGAGGCTGAAGGACCTGTTTACCTCGGCTCCGGTGCTGGCGCATCCGGATCCCTCTTTACCATTTCAGGTAGAGGTGGACGCGTCAGAGGCCGGTATAGGAGCCATGCTTTCGCAACGGTCCGGCACGCCACCTAAACTCCGCCCCTGTGCTTTTTATTCCAAGAAGCTCAGTCCGGCGGAGGCGAAATTTTGACGTAGGGGACAGGGAGCTGTTAGCCGTGGTACAGGCCCCTAAAGGTGTGGAGGCACTGGCTTGAGGGGGCTCAACACCCTTTCCTCATTTTGACGGACCACCGTAACCTGGAGTACATCCGGGCAGCGAGGAGACTGAACCCTCGCCAGGCGCGGTGGAATATGTTTTTGACCCGGTTCACATTTAAGATCACGTACATCCCTGGGTCACAGAACGGTAAGGCAGACGCACTGTCTCGGCGGTATGACACGGAGGAGAGGTCCGTGGAGCCCACTCCCATACTGCCGGAGTCTTGTCTGGTGGCACCGGTAGTGTGGGAGGTCGATGCTGAACTCGAGCGGGCGTTACGCACCGACCCTAGTCCACCTCAATGCCCGGAGGGTCGGAGGTACGTTCCGCTCGAGGTTCGGGATCGATTGATCTATTGGGCTCACACGTCACCCTCCTCTGGACACCCTGGTATCGGCCGGACAGTGCACTGCCTTAGTGCTAAGTACTGGTGGCCCATGTTGGCGAGGGATGTGAGGGTTTATGTTTCCTCCTGCTCGGTGTGCGCCCAGTGTAAGGCGCCTAGACATCTGCCTAGGGGTAAGTTACTACCCCTGCCCGTTCCACAATGACCATGGTCTCACCTCTCGGTGGATTTCATCACTGACCTTCCTCCTTCACAGGGGAATACCACTATACTGGTCGTTGTGGACCGGTTTTCTAAGGCCTGTCGTTTGCTCCCTATGCCGGGCCTTCCTACTGCCCTGCAGACCGCCGAAGCGCTATTCACCCATGTGTTCCGGCACTACGGGGTACCCGAGGATATTGTGTCTGATCGAGGTCCCCAATTTACCTCCAGAGTCTGGAGAGCTTTTATGGAGCGGTTGGGGGTCTCGGTGAGCCTCACCTCGGGTTACCATCCGGAGAGTAATGGGCAGGTGGAACATGTGAACCAGGATGTGGGTAGGTTTCTTAGAACATACTGCCAGGACCGGCCAGAGGAGTGGGCAAGGTACGTTCCCTGGGCCGAAATGGCCCAGAATTCCCTACGCCATTCCTCCACTAACCTAACCCCTTTCCAATGTGTGTTGGGTTACCAGCCGGTTCTGGCACCTTGGCAGCAGAGCCAGATCGAGGCTCCTGCGGTGGATGAGTGGGTGCGGCGCTCGGAGGAGACATGGAACGCTGCACACGTCCACCTGCAGCGGGCCCTCCGTCGTCAAAAGGCGAGCGCCGATCTCCACCGCAGTGAGGGACCGGTGTACGCACCTGGTGATCGAGTCTGGCTCTCTACCAGAAACCTGCCCCTCCGCCTGCCCTGTCGGAAACTGGGTCGGCGATTTGTAGGGCCATTTAAAGTCCTGAGAAGATTGAACGAGATGTGTTACAGATTACAACTACCTGTTGAGTATAAAAGTATTAACCCCTCGTTCCATGTGTCTCTTCTCAGGCCGGTGGTAGCTGGCCCACTCCAAGAAAATGAGATCAGGGAGACTCCTCCGCCCCCATTGGACATCGAGGGGGCCCCCGGCGTACTCCGTGCGGTCCATCTTGGATTCGAGACATCGGATGGGGGGTCTCCAATATCTAGTGGAGTGGGAGGGGTACGGCCCGGAGGAACGGTGCTGGGTGCCGAGGAGAGACATTTTGGACCCGTCTCTCCTGACGGAATTCCATCGTGGTCACCCGACGCACCCTGCTCCGTGTCCTCCTGGTCGTCCCCGAGGCCGGAGTCGGCGCACGTCTGGAGCCGCGCGTCAAGGGGGGGGTACTGTCACGGTTTCGGCCGAGGCTGCCTCTCTTCCTTGCTCGGGCAGGCTTCGGCGTTCGTCGTCTCCGGAATACTAGCTGCCACAGTTGTATGTTTCTATGTTCGTTTGGTCTGGTTTGGTATTGTACACCTGTTATCGTTTAGTGTCATTAGTGTCCTATAAGTTCTCGTTGTGTTTGTCAGGTGTTGTGTGTGATTGTTTTCACTGTCGTGCGTTTTGCTAGTTCGTATACTGTTTGCTCGGTTGAGCTGTTCTCCTATGTGTAGGAGTGTTTTGTCGCACATGTTTAGTGCGCCCGTTTTGTTTTCGCCTGCGTGCGGAGTTCTCGCCTCAGGGCATTTCATCGTGCTTGAGTTTGTGCATTCACTAAAGTCTTTTGGACTTATTTTCTGCGTCCTGCGCCTGATTCCACCACCACACCCACCTACAGCAACACTGACAATTTGGTAAAAGACCAAGTCCATATTATGGCAAGAACAGCTCAAATAAGCAAAGAGAAACGACAGTCCATCATCACCTTAAGACATGAAGGTCAGTCAATAACCCTTGAATGAGGAGGTGTGTCCAAAATTTTGAATGGTACTGTATCTATACAGTATATATATGTATGTATGTATGTATGTATGTATGTATGTGTGTGTGTGTGTGTGTGTGTGTGTGTGTGTGTGTGTGTGTGTGTGTGTGTGTGTGTGTGTGTGTGTGTGTGTGTGTGTGTGTGTGTGATGGATGGACAGTACGTGTGACATTAGACATTATGGACAGAATGTGGATAGAATATGTTGTATATCTGTAGAGTACATAGGATAGAATAGTATATAGAGAATACAGCAATAGTTGAATAGGATGGCCTTGACTAGAATACTGTATATACATATGAAGTGGGTGAACAGTATGTGAGCAGTGTTCCATTATTAAAGTGACCAGTGTTCCATGTCCTTTGTACATAGGGCAGCAGCCTCTAGGGTGCAGGTTTGAGTAACCGGGTGGTAGCCGGCTAATGACAGTGACTAAGTTCAGGGCAGGCTACTGGGTGGAGGCCGGCTAGTGATGGCTATTTAATAGTCTGATGGCCTGTATATAGAAGCTGTGTTTCAGTCTCTCGGTCAAAGCTATGATGCACATGTACTGACCTCGCCTTCTGTATGATAACGGGGTGAACAGGCCCTGGCTCAGGTGGCTGAGGTCCTTGATGATCTTGGCCTTCCAGTGACATCGGGAGCTGTAGATGTGCTGGAGGGCAGGCATTGTGCCCCCGGTGATGTGTTTGGCAGATCGCACCACCCTCTGGAGAGCTCTGCGGTTGCGGACGGTGCAGTTGCCGAACCAGGCGGTGATACAGCCCGACAGGATGCTCTCAATGGTGCGTCTGTAAAAGTGTGTGAGGGTCTTAGGGGCCAAGCCAAATTTCTTCAGCCTCCTGAGGTTGAAGAGGCACTGTTGAGCCTTTTTCACCACACTGTCTGTGTGGGTGGACCATTTCAGAATTGTCAGTTGTGTGTACAATGTTTTTGTGTTATTTCTCACATTATTAGCCCAGAACGTCTTTTGTATTATTACAAACAACCGGAAATAACTTTTGGATATCACAGCAGCAGTAACTCACGAGCATTTCGACCAGAAATTAGACTTTCCTGAAATGGATCCTTTGTTTATACCCCCAAAGGCGATTGAACTTATCTCAGAGGCTGCTCCAAGACACATGCCGGCGTAGAAGAGGTATTGGGAGTGGACTTCTAGTCCGACTCAGGAGGCGGGCACACCATCCACCTCTTCCGAGTACATTACTCGTTAATGTTCAGTCCCTGGACAATGAAGCAGACGAGCTCAGGGCGAGGATCTCCTTCCAGAGAGACATCAGGGACAGTAACATACTCTGTTTCACAGAATAATGGCTCTCTCTGGATATACTGTCCCCGTCCATACAGCCAGCTGGGTTCTCAGAGTGATTTATCTTGAATAAGCAGCCTGTGATCAACCTACTCCATTTCCATCTAGATATTATTCTGGAATAGAGAGGATGTGGAGTGGAGGATGCAATCTCACTTCAAAGCTCAAATGAGCAAGACACACACACACACACTTCACTGTGTGTGTGTGTGTGTGTGTGTGTGTGTGTGTGTGTGTGTGTGTGTGTGTGTGTGTGTGTGTGTGCGTGCGTGCGTGTGCGTGTGCGTGTGCGCGTGTGTGTGCGTGTGTGTGTGCTTGTGCGTGTGCGTGTGTGTGCATGTGCGTGTGCTTGTGCGTGTGCGTGTGTGTGTGCACATCATAATCTAATCATAGCTGTGTCAGTGTTGGCGGAAATGTTGTCCTCTTTTCCTGGCAAAATTGATTGACAATAGGTTTTGGTGGGATGTATTATCAAGTCTATGTTGTGTGATGTTGGTGGGATGTATTATCAAATCTAAACACAATAACAATATAGGAAGTAAGTAGTATAAATGTTTATTATTATTTACTAACATGTTTGATTAAATGCAAGTGTTGATATACATTTGTTAACTTATCAATCAATAAATCAATCAAATGTAAGCCCCTTTTACATCAACAGTTGTCACAAAGTTCTTTACAGTAACCCGGCCTAGACCACAAAGAGCTTTACAGTAACCTGGCCTAGACCACAAAGAGCTTTACAGTAACCCGGCCTAGACCACAAAGAGATTTACAGTAACCCGGCCTAGACCACAAAGAGCTTTACAGTAACCCGGCCTAGACCACAAAGAGCTTTACAGTAACCCGGCCTAGACCACAAAGAGCTGTACAGTAACCCGGCCTAGACCAAAAAGAGCTTTACAGTAACCTGGCCTAGACCACAAAGAGCTTTACAGTAACCTGGCCTAGACCACAAAGAGCTTTACAGTAACCCGGCCTAGACCACAAAGAGCTTTACAGTAACCTGGCCTAGACCACAAAGAGCTTTACAGTAACCCGGCCTAGACCACAAAGAGCTTTACAGTAACCCGGCCTAGACCACAAAGAGCTTTACAGTAACCTGGCCTAGACCACAAAGAGCTTTACAGTAACCCGGCCTAGACCACAAAGATCAGGAAAAGAAGAACGCGAAGATTGTATCCTTATGTATAATAGGTTATGTATCGGCCTAATAGGTTACATTAAAAGAAAGTTAGATTACTACATCACTATTATTACATCATTACTTTACTCAACACAACCTCCAAGTTTAATAAATTCATTGCAACATTTTTGAAGAGTTTCTGTTCACTACCAACACTACCAAGTAGTCTTTTTTTTTTTTTTTTACAGAATTGATCAATTCAGCCGCCTTCTGATGAGCAACAAGCAACAGATCCCACAGTACTCTAGTAGGTCAGGGAGTGAAATCCCCAGAAGCAGATCCCCACAGAGCCAATCCTCATTGGAAAATATGCAAATCTACAAGAAACCCCAATCAAGATATTCATTGATTAACTGATTGTAGAAGTGTGGTGGTTGTTAGCCCAACTAGCAGAGTGAGGAGCGTAAGTGCTACAGGCTGGGCGTCATTCATAGCCCTGTTTCTGTTACAGAGACTCCCCTCACAGCAGGACACAGAACCGGAGTCAGAACCAGAGTCAGAACCGGAGTCAGAACCGGAGTCAGACCCAGAGTCAGAACCGGAGTCAGAACCGGAGTCAGAACCGGAACCACACAGACTCCTGGAGACACAGCCTCGAAGAGTCACAGACCGACCATTACTAGCTGTCACTACAGAGAAAATATAACAATATTAAAAAATATTATCAAAAATAATACAATATGAATAAAATGTATTATAACCGTATTTATTACAAGGACTATAGTATTGCATGAACACAGCCAAACACAAACATACGTTTCATGTACTGTACCTGTGCCGTTAAGACAGCGATCTTGAACTCCCTGGCAGGTCACAGCCTGATCACAAACATCATCTTCTGGATCAGTGCAAGAAGCACACTGAAGTCCATTGTGGGGGTCATCTGAAGAAACAACAGGACAACTCATGTAAGGATCAGACAAATAAAATCTAATTCAACAAAGAACAATGGAGTTGAAAGTACAGAACAATATTTACCATAGAAAGTGTCACTGTTGCAGCCAGATGAGTTGCAGCATGAAGAAGTGAATTGCTGGAAACCGATATTCAAAGATATTTTGGGGCTTGACTGACAAAAATGGTCATCCATGCATCCCTTCACGATCCTCTCATTGATACTGGAATTTGAACCTGAAAGGTAAAAGATAAAAATACAATTAATCATAACCATGTTTTAGTAAGATATTACTAGAGAAGGTACACACAGTGCCTTCAGAAAGTATTCATCCCCTTTGACTTATTCAAAAAAAAATTGAGTTACAGACTGAATTCAAAATGGATTCAATTGATTTTGCTCTCTCACCCACCTACGCACAATACCCCATAATGACAAATTGAAAATACAGTGACTTGCGAAAGTATTCACCCCCCTTGGCATTTTTCCTATTTTGTTGCCTTACAACCTAGAATTAAAATGGATTTTTGGGGGGGGTTGTATCATTTGATTTACATAACATGCCTACCACTTTGAAGATGCAAAATATTTTGTCTTGTGAAACAAAAAAGAAATAAGACAAAAATACAGAAAACTTGAGCGTGCATAACTATTCACCCCCCCAAAGTCAATACTTTGTAGAGCAAACTTTTGCAGCAATTACAGCTGCAAGTCTCTTGGGGTATGTCTCTATAAGCTTGGCACATCTAGCCACTGGGATTTCTGCCCATTCTTCAAGGAAAAACTGCTCCAGCTCTTTCAAGTTCGATGGGCTCCGCTGGTGTACAGCAATCTTTAAGTCATACCACAGATTCTCAATTGGATTGAGGTCTGGCCTTTGACTAGGCCATTCCAAGACATTTAAATGTTTCCCCTTAAACCACTCAAGTGTTGCTTTAGCAGTATGCTTAGGGTCATTGTCCTGCTGGAAGGTGAACCTCCGTCCCAGTCTCAAATCTCTGGAAGACTCAAACAAGTTTCCAGCAATCCAGCAATCCATCCAGCAATGCTTCAATTCTGACCAGTTTCCCAGTCCCTGCTGATGAAAAATCCCCACAGCATGATGATGCCATCACCATGCTGGGATGGTGTTCTCGGGGTGATGAGAGGTGTTGGGTTTGCGCTAGACATGGCGTTTTCCTTGATGGCCAAAAAGCTCAATTTTAGTCTCATCTGTCCAGAGTACCTTCTTCCATATGTTTGGAGAGTCTCCCACATGCCTTTTGGCGAACAACATACGTGTTTGCTTATTTTTTTCTTCAAGCAATGGCTTTTTTCTGGACACTCTTCCGTAAAGCCCAGCTCTGTGGAGTGTACGGCTTAAAGTGGTCCTATAGACAGATACTCCAATCTCCACTGTGGAGCTTTGCAGCTCCTTCAGGGTTATCTTTGGTCTCTTTGTTGCCTCTCTGATTAATGCCCTCCTTGCCTGGTCCATGAGTTTTGGTGGGCAGCCCTCTCTTGGCAGGTTTGTTGTGGTGTCATTTTCTTTCAATTTTTTTATAATGGAGTTAATGGTGCTCCGTGGGATGTTCAAAGTTTTGTATATCTTTTTATAACCCAACCTCGATCTGTACTTCTCCACAACTTTGTCCCTGACCTGTTTGGAGAGCTCCTTGGTCTTCATGGTGCCGCTTGGTTGGTGATGCCCCTTGCTTAGTGGTGTTGCAGACTCTGGGGCCTTTCAGAACAGGTGTATATATACTGAGATCATGTGACAGATCATGTGACACTTAGATTGCACACAGGTGGACTTTATTTAACTAATTATGTGACTTCTGAAGGTAATTGGTTGCACCAGATCTTATTTAGGGTCTTCATAGCAAAGGTGGTGAATACATATGCACGCACCACTTTTCCGTTATTTATTTTTTAGAATTCTTTGAAACAAGTTATTTTTTTCATTTCACTTCACCAATTTTGACTATTTTGTTTATGTCCATTACATGAAATCCAAATAAAAATCAATTTAAATTACAGGTTGCAATGCAACAAAATAGGAAAAACGCCAAAGGGGATGAATACTTTTGCAAGGTACTGTATATTTGTAGACATTTTAGCAAATGTATTGAAAATGAAATACAGAAATATCTAATTTACATTAAGTATTGACACCCCTGAGTCAATACTTAGTAGAAGCACCTTTGGCAGTGATCACAGCTGTTAGTATTTCTGGGTAATTCTCTAAGAGCTTTCCACACCTGGATTGTGCAACATTTGCCCATTATTCTTTTCAAAATTCTTCAAGCTCTGTCAAATTGGTTGTTGCTAGACAACCATTTTCAGGTCTTGCCATAGTTTTTCGAGTAGATTTACATTTTAGTCATTTAGCAGACACAGTTAGTGAATGCATACATTTTCATACTGGCCCCCCATGGGAAACGAACCCACAACCCTGGCGTTGCAAGCGCCATGCTCTACCAACTGCGCTACAGGGGACTATAAGTCAAAACTGTAACTCGGCCACTCAGGAACATTCACTGTGTTCTTGGTAAGCAACTCCAGTGTAGAGTTGGCCTTGTGTTCTAGGTTAGTGTCCTGCTGAAAGGTGAATTAATCTCCCAGTGTCTGGTGGAAAGCAGACTGAACCAGGTTTTCCTCTAGGATTCTGCCTGTGCTTAGCTCCATTCCATTAATTTTTTTATCCTGAAAAACTCCCCAGTCCTTAACGATTAAAAGCATATGCATAACATGATGCAGCCACCACTATGCTTGAAAATATGGAATGTGATACTCAGTAATGTGTTGTATTGGATTTGCCCCAAACATAACACTTTGTATGCAGGACAAAAAGTTAATTGCTTTTCCACATCCTCAGTTGTCTGCTATCACAGCCATTAAACTCTGTAACTGTTTTAAAGTCACCAATGGCCTTATGGTGAAATCCCTGAGTGGTTTCCTTCCTCTCCGGCAACTGAGTTAGGAAGGACACCTATATCTTTGTAGTGACTGGGTGTATTGATACACCATCCAAAGTGTAATTAATTACTTCACCATGCTCAAAGGGATATTCAATGTCTGCTTTTTTTTTTACCCATCTACCAATAGGTGCCCTTCTTTGTGAGGCATTGGAAAACCTCCCTGATCTTTGGTGGTTGAAAAAACTCAACATTTAATCAATTTTACATTCAGGCTGTAACACATCAAAATGTGGAAAAAGTAAAGGGGTGTGAATAGTTTCTGAAGGTACATACCCACTTGTTACAAGAATTGGGCATCATAACTGCAAACATAATGAATGAAAACAATTCCAGTCACAGATTTTGAGAGTTTTAACTTACCAACATTGGGATCGGTTGCTTTACGGTCATTTCCCCAGCGGATATCAATGTCAACTCCCCAAATGCTAAAACTGATGTGTCCTCTGGTATTAACAACTACAGTGTCAAAAGTCAAACAAAGGGGATATTTCAAAACATGTGACAAGTTAATACTACTTAATATGTCCATTCAAATGTACAATGTAAATTATTTATGCAAGTAGTCAACTGCAGTCTCAGAGGTTTTCTCTGGCTAGATCAAATGATACGTTTTATGTTACCGGAGGATTGCAGAGAGCTGCTGGTGTTTGTAGAACACACTTGTCCAACACTGCAGGTCTCCAGGGTTTGTTCTAAACAGGAGGGGTCTGCTGGATCTTTACAGGTGAAGCACTGCAGAGCATGAACTGCTGAAAAAGAGACAGTTACAAGAAACATTCATATAAAGTCACCAGACCTGGGTTCAAATACTCTTTCAATTATTTAAATTACTTTCACATACATTTCAATGTAAATATTAAGAAATGTTTTATTGGAAGATACAAGTGAAACGTATTGGCATGTATTAGAAAATACTCAAATGTACAAATATTTAAATACTCCCATGTATTTGAAACCAGGTTTGTTTGGTTCTAGCATTATTTGAGATCATGTATTTGGAAACAAGTATTTTAAAATTGTTTCAAATAGTAGGATATTTATAGGACATTATTTGAAAATACTTTCAAATACCTCTAATTTATTAGGTTTATACGGCAACACAGAATTTGAAAAAACTCAAATATACAGAATATACAGAAAGTATTTAAATAGCAAATACTTAATTACACATGTATATGAACCCAGGTCTGAAAGTAACACAATAGTCTTATTAGACATATAACTAACACAATGAAAGATGTCGAATATATTACCAGTGCAGAGCAGCATACAAGCCAGTAAGACAATGATGGTGTGTTTCATTCTGAGCTGAAGCAGTGACTAGCAGTACAACAAATGGCTGTTCTCAGGACCTTATATAATGTCTAGTCACAAAAGAGTGAAAGACAAAATGGAAAGCAATAAGAATGATGTGTCAATCAATCTTTGTCCATTTCTGGGGCATTGCAACCATTTACCAGAATCTACCGGAACATTTCCTCCTAGCTCACACACAGACATTGTCACCTTGTTCAAAATCTACTTACGTTTCCTCTCCCACCCTTTTCCGAGAATATCACATTTACAGTTCCTCCTGGTTCAAACAAAGACAGCTGAGAAATATATTATTGCACAGAACAAAAGCAGAATATTGCATGTCATGTTACCATTGAATGCCTTAACACAGGGCTGTCCAACACTCTTCCTGGAGATCTAATGTCCTGTGGGTTTTCAGTCCAACCCTAATTTAACACACCTGATTCTACTTATTAGCTGCTCAACAAGACCTTAACTAGCTGAATCAGATATGTTAAATTAGGGTTGGACTGAAAACCTACAGGACAGTAGATCTCCAGGTAGAGGGTTGGGCAGCCCTGCTTAACATGTTCCAAGTGTATTCAATTGCTGAAAGATTGCGTGTTTGTGCATGAGTAGCAGTATGAGTAGCAGTATGAGTAGCAGTATGAATAGCAGTATGAATAGCAGTATGAGTAGCAGTATGAATAGCAGCATGAATAGCAGTTTGAGTAGCAGTATGAATAGCAGTATGAATAGCAGTATGAATAGCGTATGAATAGCAGTATGAGTAGCAGTGTGAATAGCAGTATGAATAGCAGTATGAATAGCAGTATGAGTAGCAGTATGAATAGCAGTATGAATAGCAGTATGAATAGCAGTATGAATAGCAGTATGAGTAGCAGTATGAATAGCAGTATGAATAGCAGTATGAATAGCAGTATGAATAGCAGTATGAGTAGCAGTATGAATAGCAGTATGAATAGCAGTATGAGTAGCAGTATGAATAGCAGTATGAATAGCAGTATGAACAGCAGTATGAGTAGAAGTATGTGTTTTGAGTCATTGTTCATAAAATATGTTGTTAATTCTCAACATACAAGGTAAAGACATTCTAAAAGACTGGACATCTATGGTCTAGACTGGACATCTATGGTCTGAAAGACTGGACATCTATGGTCTAAAAGACTGGAAATCTATAGTCTAGACTGGACATCTATGGTCTAAAGAACTGGACATCTATGGTCTGAAAGACTGGACATCTATGGTCTAGAATGGACATCTATGGTCTGAAAGACTGGACATCTATGGTCTAAAAGACTGGACATCTATGGTCTAAAAGACTGGACATCTATGGTATGCGTTTGAGCCAATCAGTTGTTTTGTGACAAGGTAGGGGGGGGGGTATACCGAAGATAGCCCTATTTGGTAAAAGACCAAGGGGTGTCAAACTCATTTTAGCTCAGGGGCCACATGGAGGAAAATCTATTCCCAAGTGGGCCGGACCGGTAAAATCATGGTATATATAACTTAAAAACAACAACTTCAGATTGTTTTCTTTGTTTTAATACTATCAACATAAAACATCAAGCTGGAGCCTGAGGACAGTGTGTCCAAAATAGTACAAGCACAACATCACTATTAATCATAAAACACCTCAAGTATATTTGAAAATTCTAAAGAAAAAGAACACACAAACACACAATGCCTCAGTGATTCACAGAACTGTTTCACAGATCACAGAACTATATCAGGGTGTCATTTCTCAGGCAGAAATGTAGATACAAATAATGAAATCCTGTTCCCCAAACAAGTGCAAGAACCACAGAGTCAAGAATAGGTTAAATATACAAATAAAATAAAATCAATTAAAAACAATAGCACATCAACATAAAAACATATAAACATAAAGCTGGAGCCTGAGGACAGTGTGTCCAAAAGCACAACATCACTATTAATCATAAAACACCTCAAGCTATTTGAAATTCTGAGGACACACAAACACACAATGCCTCAGTGATTCACAGAAGTATATCACAGATCACATAACTATATCAGGGTGTCTCATGCAGCACTTTAAGTGGGGTTGCATAGTTTATTTGACTCCTGATACCTGGCATCTTTTAGCTTTCACCAGCGCATCAATATCAGGCGTCACATCCTGAGTGGCAGCCAACTTCAGGATGTGATTCAAGTGCTTGTGCGTGAGCCTTGAGCGCAGCTTTGTTTTATTTATGCTCATTACAGAGAACTTGCTCACAAATATATGTGGTTCCAAACATGCACAACAGTTTTGCAGCGAGGGCTGTCAAGTTGGGGTAACCTGGCAAGAGATTCTGATAAAATGTGTCCAAGCCAGCTGCGGCAAATTTGCCCTTCAAATCCGAGTCACACTGCAAGTATATTATTTCAAGTTGGATGCTGACGGGAAGATCAGAGGGATTCACGGTTAATGGCGAACAAAAAACGTTGAAGTCTTTCTCCAGTTCACCAAAAATCTGAAAGCGTTGCTCAAACTCCCTTAACAGTCCCGTTATTTTATCTTTGAACCGCTTCATGTCTGCCACATGTTGGGTCGCGCACACATTTTTCAGACAGGGGAAGTGAGATGCATCACCACCGGCGAGTTGCGTCTCCCACAATGACAGCTTCAACTTGAAAGAACGTATGCTGTCATAATACTGCGTGGCAACTTTGTTGCACCCTTGCAGCTGTTTGTTCAAGTTATTCAGGTGCTCTGTAACATCCACCATAAATGCAAGGTCCTGCATCCATTCTGCGGAATGAAATTCTAACACTGGTTTGCCCTTTTCTTCCATGAACTGTTCAATTTCTTCTCGTAAATCAAAGAAACGCCTCAGCACAGCACCTCGGCTTAACCATCTTACCTCAGTGTGGTATGGCAGGCCATAGATGTGGTCTTTCTCTCTGAGAAGGCTGTCAAACTGACGTTGATTCAGGCTTCTGGATCGGATGAAATTAACAGTTTGGATAATATAATAATAATAATAATATAATAATAATAATATAATATAATATAATAATATAATAATAATATAATAAAAATAATAACCACCTTCATGACGTTATTCATCTTTAATGACTTGCAACACAAAGCCTCCTGGTGCAAAATACAGTGAAAAGTCCAAAAATCACATCCTCCATTTGCAGATTGCAATTTCTCTCTGAACTTTGTCACAACGCCTACTTTTTTCCCGATCATTGAGGGCGCACCATCTGTAGCCAGGCTGACAGCGCGGGACCAGTCCACTCCGACCCTGTCCAGCGCGCTGACGAATGCAGTGAAAATATTAGCTGCTGTCGTTGTATCTGTCATCGGCACCAACTCCACGAACTCCTCGGTGACGGTCAATGTGTCATCAACTCTGCGGATGAAAATGGCCAGTTGTGCAACATCTGTAATATCCGTGCTTTCATCAATTGCAACCGAAAACGCAATAAATTACTTTACTTTTTGCTTCAACTGGCTGTCCAAATCCACTGAAAGATCGGAAATCCCGTCTGCAACTGTGTTTCTTGTCAGGCTGATATTTGCAAAAGCCTGGTGCTTTTCAGGGCACACAATCTCCGCTGCCTTCATCATGCATGTTTTTACAAATTCACCCTCACTAAATGGTTTTGAAGCCACTGCGATTTCATTAGCAATGAGGTAGCTAGCTTTCACTGCAGCGTCACTGATGTCTCGGCTGTGAGTAAACACAGACTGCTGTTTCTTCAGACCCGCCAACAGTTCATTCACCTTCTCTCTTCTCCGTTGTCCTTGAAAGTTGTCATATTTGTTGGCATGAAGACTCACATAGTGGCGACGAAGGTTATATTCTTTCAGCACTGCAACATGCTGTGAACACACCAAACATACAACTTTCCCATTCAATTCCGTGAATAAATAGAAGGATGACAATTTTTCTTGGAACACTCTGCGTCCACTTTTCTCTTTTTTGACAGAGACATATTGGGGCAATGAGGGTGCCAAAGCACATAATGTTAAAAGTAGAAGCCGTAATAAATATCGCGGGCAAAACAAAGTAGCTCATCCGGACTGGCTGCACTTGCTTGACCTATTTGCTCTGCCCCGGTATAAACAGTTTGCTTGCTTAACACAATTGCTATTGCGCCATCCAGTGGACACAATTGGAACAGCAGTTTCTTTTATTGAAAAATTGCAGCTCATTTTTATACTTTACAAAATCATCTCGCGGGCCGGATTAAACCCGTTTGCGGGCCTGATCCGGCACGTGGGCCGGACGTTTGACACCCCTGCCTTAAGACATGAAGGTCAGTCAATAACCCTTGAATGAGTAGGTTTGTCCAAACTTTTGAATGGTACTGTATCTATACAGTATATATATGTATATATGTATGTATGTATGTATGTATGTATGTATGTATGTATGTGTGTGTGTGTGTGTGTGTGTGATGGATGGACAGTACGTGTGACATTATACATTATGGACAGAATGTGGATAGAATATGTTGTATATTTGTAGAGTACATAGGATAGAATAGTATATAGAGAATACAGCAATAGTTGAATAGGATGGCCTTGACTAGAATACAGTATATACATATGAAATGGGTAAACAGTATGTGAGCAGTGTTCCATTATTAAAGTGACCAGTGTTTCCATGTCCTTTGTACATAGGG
Organism: Coregonus clupeaformis; assembly: GCF_020615455.1. Classification (NCBI taxonomy): domain Eukaryota; kingdom Metazoa; phylum Chordata; class Actinopteri; order Salmoniformes; family Salmonidae; genus Coregonus; species Coregonus clupeaformis. The sequence goes on from NC_059197.1 coordinate 35,463,040, forward strand.
CAGCAGCCTCTAAGGTGCAGGGTTGAGTAACCGGGTGGTAGCCGGCTAATGACAGTGACTAAGTTCAGGGCAGGCTACTGGGTGGAGGCCGGCTAGTGATGGCTATTTATTAGTCTGATGGCCTTGATATAGAAGCTGTGTTTCAGTCTCTCGGTCAAAGCTATGATGCACATGTACTGACCTCGCCTTCTGTATGATAACGGGGTGAACAGGCCCTGGCTCAGGTGGCTGAGGTCCTTGATGATCTTGGCCTTCCAGTGACTTCGGGAGCTGTAGATGTGCTGGAGGGCAGACATTGTGCCCCCGGTGATGTGTTTGGCAGATCGCACCACCCTCTGGAGAGCTCTGCGGTTGCAGACGGTGCAGTTGCCATACTAGGCGGTGATACAGCCCGACAGGATGCTCTCAATGCTGCGTCTGTAAAAGTGTGTGAGGGTCTTAGGGGCCAAGCCAAATTTCTTCAGCCTCCTGAGGTTGAAGAGGCACTGTTGAGCCTTTTTCACCACACTGTCTGTGTGGGTGGACCATTTCAGAATTGTCAGTTGTGTGTACAATGTTTTTGTGTTATTTCTCACATTATTAGCCCAGAACGACTTTTGCATTATTACAAACAACCGGAAATAACTTTTGGATATCACAGCAGCAGTAACTCACGAGCATTTCGACCAGAAATTAGACTTTCCTGAACTGTTTGTTTATACCCCCAAAGGCGATTGAACTTATCTCAGAGGCTGCTCCAAGACGCATGCCGGCGTAGAAGAGGTATTGGGAGTGGACTTCTAGTCCGACTCAGGAGGCGGGCACACCATCCACCTCTTCCGAGTACATTACTCGTTAATGTTCAGTCCCTGGACAATAAAGCAGACGAGCTCAGGGCGAGGATCTCCTTCCAGAGAGACATCAGGGACAGTAACATACTCTGTTTCACAGAATCATGGCTCTCTCTGGATATACTGTCCCCGTCCATACAGCCAGCTGGGTTCTCAGAGTGATTGATCTTGAATAAGCAGCCTGTGATCAACCTACTTAAGGGCTCCATTTCCATCTAGATATTATTCTGGAATAGAGAGGATGTGGAGTGGAGGATGCAATCTCACTTCAAAGCTCAAATGAGCAAGACACACACACACACACACACTTCACTGTGTGTGTGTGTGTGTGTGTGTGTGTGTGTGTGTGTGTGTGTGTGTGTGTGTGTGTGTGTGTGTGTGTGTGTGTGTGTGTGTGTGTGTGTGTGTGTGTGTGTGTGTGTGTGTGTGTGTGTGTGTGTGTGTGTGTGTGTGTGTGTGTGTGTGTGCATGTGCGTGTGTGTGTGCGTGCCACATCATAATCTAATCATAGCTGTGTCAGTGTTGGCGGAAATGTTGTCCTCTTTTCCTGGCAAAATTGATTGACAATAGGTTTTGGTGGGATGTATTATCAAATCTAAACACAATAACAATATAGGAAGTAAGTAGTATAAATGTTTATTATTATTTACTAACATATTTGATTAAATGCAAGTGTTGATGTACATTTGTTAACTTATCAATCAATAAATCAATCAAATGTAAGCCCCTTTTACATCAACAGTTGTCACAAAGAGCTTTACAGTAACCCGGCCTAGACCACAAAGAGCTTTACGGTAACCTGGCCTAGACCACAAAGAGCTTTACAGTAACCCCGGCCTAGACCACAAAGAGCTTTACAGTAACCCGGCCTAGACCACAAAGAGCTTTACAGTAACCCCGGCCTAGACCACAAAGAGCTTTACGGTAACCCGGCTTAGACCACAAAGATCAGGAAAAGAAGAACGCGAAGATTGTATCCTTATGTATAATAGGTTATGTATCGGCCTAATAGGTTACATGAAAAGAAAGTTAGATTACTACATCACTATTATTACATCATTACTTTACTCAACACAACCTCCAAGTTTAATAAATTCATTGCAACATTTCAGAAGAGTTTCTGTTCACTACCAACATTATCAAGTAGTCTTGTTTTTTTAAAATCAGAATTGATCAATTCAGCCGCCTTCTGATGAGCAACAAGCAACAGATCCCACAGTACTCTAGTAGGTCAGGGAGTGAAATCCCCAGAAGCAGATCCCCACATAGCCAATCCTCATTGGAAAATATGCAAATCTCCAAGAAACCCCAATCAAGATATTCATTGATTAACTGATTGTAGAAGTGTGGTGGTTGTTAGCCCAACTAGCAGAGTGAGGAGCGTAAGTGCTACAGGCTGGGCGTCATTCATAGCCCTGTTTCTGTTACAGAAACTCCCCTCACAGCAGGACACAGAACCGGAGTCAGAACCAGAGTCAGAACCGGAGTCAGAACCGGAACCACACAGACTCCTGGAGACACAGCCTCGAAGAGTCACAGACCGACCATTACTAGCTGTCACTACAGAGAAAATATAACAATATTAAAAAAATATTATCAAAAATAATACAATATGAATGAAATGTATTATAACTGTATTTATTACAAGGACTATAGTATAGCATAAACACAGCCAAATACAAACATACATTTCATGTACTGTACCTGTGCCGTTAAGACAGCGATCTTGAACTCCCTGGCAGGTCACAGCCTGATCACAAACATCATCTTCTGGATAAGTGCAAGAAGCACACTGAAGTCCATTGTGGGGGTCATCTGAAGAAACAACAGGACAACTCATGTAAGGATCAGACAAATTAAATCTAATTCAACAAAGAACAATGGAGTTGAAAGTACAGAACAATATTTACCAGAGAAAGTGTCACTGTTGCAGCCAGATGAGTTGCAGCATGAAGAAGTGAATTGTTGGAAACCGATATTCAAAGACATTTTGGGGCTTGACTGACAAAAATGGTCATCCATGCATCCCTTCACGATCCTCTCATTGATACTGGAATTTGAACCTGAAAGGTAAAAGATAAAAATAGAATTAATCATAACCATGTTTTAGTAAGATATTACTAGAGAAGTGCCTTCAGAAAGTATTCATCCCCCTTGACTTATTCCAAAAAAAATTGAGTTACAGACTGAATTCAAAATGGATTCAATTGATTTTGCTCTCTCACCCACCTACGCACAATACCCCATAATGACAAAGTGAAAATACAGTGACTTGCGAAAGTATTCACCCCCCTTGGCATTTTTCCTATTTTGTTGCCTTACAACCTAGAATTAAAATGGATTTTGGGGGGGGTTTGTATCATTTGATTTACATAACATGCCTACCACTTTGAAGATGCAAAATATTTTGTCTTGTGAAACAAAAAAGAAATAAGACAAAAATACAGAAAACTTGAGCGTGCATAACTATTCACCCCCCCAAAGTCAATACTTTGTAGAGCAAACTTTTGCAGCAATTACAGCTGCAAGTCTCTTGGGGTATGTCTCTATAAGCTTGGCACATCTAGCCACTGGGATTTCTGCCCATTCTTCAAGGCAAAACTGCTCCAGCTCTTTCAAGTTCGATGGGTTCCGCTGGTGTACAGCAATCTTTAAGTCATACCACAGATTCTCAATTGGATTGAGGTCTGGCCTTTGACTAGGCCATTCCAAGACATTTAAATGTTTCCCCTTAAACCACTCAAGTGTTGCTTTAGCAGTATGTTTAGGGTCATTGTCCTGCTGGAAGGTGAACCTCCGTCCCAGTCTCAAATCTCTGGAAGACTGAAACAAGTTTCCCTGACTTCTGAAGGTAATTGGTTGCACCAGATCTTATTTAGGGTCTTCATAGCAAAGGTGGTGAATACATATGCACGCACCACTTTTCCGTTATTTATTTTTTAGAATTCTTTGAAACAAGTTATTTTTTTCATTTCACTTCACCAATTTTGACTTTTTTGTTTATGTCCATTACATGAAATCCAAATAAAAATCCATTTAAATTACAGGTTGCAATGCAACAAAATAGGAAAAACGCCAAAGGGGATGAATACTTTTGCAAGGCACTGTATATTTCTGGAAATTTTAGCAAATGTATTGAAAATGAAATACAGAAATATCTAATTTACATAAGTATTGACACCCCTGAGTCAATACTATGTAGAAGCACCTTTGGCAGTGATCACAGCTGTTAGTACAGTGGGGAAAAAAAGTATTTAGTCAGCCACCAATTGTGCAAGTTCTCCCACTTAAAAAGATGAGAGAGGCCTGTAATTTTCATCATAGGTACACGTCAACTATGAATCATAGGTACACGTCAACTACCAAAAAATCACATTGTAGGATTTTTTATGAATTTATTTGTAAATTATGGTGCAATATAAGTATTTGGTCAATAACAGAAGTTTCTCAATACTTTGTTATATACCCTTTGTTGGCAATGACACAGGTCAAACGTTTTCTGTAAGTCTTCACAAGGTTTTCACACACTGTTGCTGGTATTTTGGCCCATTCCTCCATGCAGATCTCCTCTAGAGCAGTGATGTTTTGGGGCTGTCGCTGGGCAACACGGACTTTCAACTCCCTCCAAAGATTTTCTATGGGGTTGAGATCTGGAGACTGGCTAGGCCACTCCAGGACCTTGAAATGCTTCATACAAAGCCACTCCTTCATTGCCCGGGCGGTGTGTTTGGGATCATTGTCATGCTGAAAGACCCAGCCACGTTTCATCTTCAATGCCCTTGCTGATGGAAGGATGTTTTCACTCAAAATCTCACGATACATGGCCCCATTCATTCTTTTCTTTACACAGATCAGTCGTCCTGGTCCCTTTGCAGAAAAACAGCCCCAAAGCATGATGTTTCCACCCCCATGCTTCACAGTAAGTATGGTGTTCTTCGGATGCAACTCAGCATTCTTTTCCTCCAAACACGACGAGTTGAGTTTTTACCAAAAGGTTCTATTTTGGTTTCATCTGACCATATGACATTCTCCCAATCCTCTTCTGGATCATCCAAATGCACTCTAGCAAACTTCAGACGGGCCTGGACATGTACTGGCTTAAGCAGGGGGACACGTCTGGCACTGCAGGATTTGAGTCCCTGGCGGCGTAGTGTGTTACTGATGGTAGGCTTTGTTACTTTGGTTCCAGATCTCTGCAGGTCATTCAGTAGGTCCCCCCGTGTGGTTCTGGGATTTTTGCTCACCGTTCTTGTGATCATTTTGACCCCACGGGGTGAGATCTTTCGTGGAGCCCCAGATCGAGGGAGATTATCAGTGGTCTTGTATGTCTTCCATTTCCTAATAATTGCTCCCACAGTTGATTTCTTCAAACCAAGCTGCTTACCTATTGCAGATTCAGTTTTCCCTGCCTGGTGCAGGTCTACAATTTTGTTTCTGGTGTCCTTTGACAGCTCTTTGGTCTTGGCCATAGTGGAGTTTGGAGTGTGACTGTTTGAGGTTTTGGACAGGTGTCTGATAACAAGTTCAAACAGGTGCCATTAATACAGGTAACGAGTGGAGGACAGAGGAGCCTCTTAAAGAAGAAGTTACAGGTCTGTGAGAGCCAGAAATCTTGCTTGTTTGTAGGTGACCAAATTCTTATTTTCCACCATAATTTGCAAATAAATTCATTAAAAATCCTACAATGTGATTTTCTGGATTTTTTTTTCTCAATTTGTCTGTCATAGTTGACGTGTACCTATGATGAAAATTACAGGCCTCTCTCATCGTTTTAAGTGGGAGAACTTGCACAATTGGTGGCTGACTAAATACTTTTTTCCCCACTGTATTTCTGGGTAAGTCTCTAAGAGCTTTCCACACCTGGATTGTGCAACATTTGCCCATTATTTTTTTCAAAGTTCTTCAAGCTCTGTCAAATTGGTTGTTGCTAGACAACCATTTTCAGGTCTTGCCATAGTTTTTCGAGTAGATTTACATTTTAGTCATTTAGCAGACACTCTTATCCAGAGCGACTCACAGTTAGTGAATGCATACATTTTCATACTGGCCCCCCGTGGGAAACGAACCCACAACCCTGGCGTTGCAAGCGCCATGCTCTACCAACTGCGCTACAGGGGACTATAAGTCAAAACTGTAACTCGGCCACTCAGGAACATTCACTGTGTTCTTGGTAAGCAACTCCAGTGTAGAGTTGGCCTTGTGTTCTAGGTTAGTGTCCTGCTGAAAGGTGAATTAATCTCCCAGTGTCTGGTGGAAAGCAGACTGAACCAGGTTTTCCTCTAGGATACTGCCTCTGCTTAGCTCCATTCCATAAAAAAATGTATCCTGAAAAACTCCCCAGTCCTTAACGATTACAGGCATATGCATAACATGATGCAGCCACCACTATGCTTGAAAATATGGAAAGTGATACTCAGTAATGTGTTGTATTGGATTTGCCCCAAACATAACACTTTGTATGCAGGACAAAAAGTTAATTGTTTTTCCACATCCTCAGTTGTCTGCTATCACAGCCATTAAACTATGTAACTGTTTTAAAGTCAGCAATGGCCTTATGGTGAAATCCCTGAGTGGTTTCCTTCCTCTCCGGCAACTGAGTTAGGAAGGACACCTATATCTTTGTAGTGACTGGGTGTATTGATACACCATCCAAAGTCTAATTAATTACTTCACCATGCTCAAAGGGATATTCAATGTCTGCTTTTTTTTTTTTTACCCATCTACCAATAGGTGCCCTTCTTTGTGAGGCATTGGAAAACCTCCCTGATCTTTGGTGGTTGAAAAAACTCAACATTTAATCCATTTTACATTCAGGCTGTAACACATCAAAATGTGGAAAAAGTAAAGGGGTGTGAATAGTTTCTGAAGGTACATACCCACTTGTTACAAGAATTGGGCATCATAACTGCAAACATAATGAATGAAAACAATTCCAGTCACAGATTTTGAGAGTTTTAACTTACCAACATTGGGATCGGTTGCTGTACGGTCATTTCCCCAGCAGATATTAATGTAAACTCCCCAAAAGCCAAAATTGATGCATCCTCTGGCAGTAACAACTACAGTGTCAAAAGTCAAACAAAGGGGATATTTCAAAACATGTGACAAGTTTAATACTACTTAATATGTCCATTCAAATGTACAATGTAAATTATTTATGCAAGTAGTCAACTGCAGTCTCAGAGGTTTTCTCTGGCTAGATAAAATGATACGTTTTATGTTACCGGAGGATTGCAGAGAGCTGCTGGTGTTTGTAGAACACACTTGTCCAACACTGCAGGTCTCCAGGGTTTGTTCTAAACAGGAGGGGTCTGCTGGATCATTACAGGTGAAGCACTGCAGAGCATGAACTGCTGAAAAAGAGACAGTTACAAGAAACATTCATATAAAGTCACCAGACCTGGGTTCAAATACTCTTTCAATTATTTAAATTACTTTCACATACATTTCAATTTAAATATTTATAAATGTTTTATTGGAAGATACAAGTGAAACGTATTGGCATGTATCAAATATACAATTATTTAAATACTCCCATGTATTTGAACCCAGGTTTGTTTGGTCCTAGCATTATTTGAGATAATGTATTTGGAAACAAGTATTTTCAAATAGTTTCAAATAGTAGGATATTTATAGGACATTATTTGAAAATACTTTTCAAATACCTCTAATTTATTAGGTTTATACGGCAACACATTATTTGAAAAAACTCAAATATACAGAATATACAGAAAGTATTTAAATAGCAAATACTAAATTACACATGTATATGAACCCAGGTCTGAAAGTAACACAATAGTCTTATTAGACATATAACTAACAAAATGAAAGATGTAGAATATATTACCAGTGCAGAGCAGCATACAAGCCAGTAAGACAATGATGGTGTGTTTCATTCTGAGCTGAAGCAGTGATTAGCAGTACAACAAATGGCTGTTCTCAGGACCTTATATAATGTCTAGTCACAAAAGAGTGAAAGACGAAATGGAAAGCAATAAGAATGATGTGTCAATCAATCTTTATCCATTTCTGGGGCTTTGCAACCATTTACCAGAATCTACCGGAACATTTCCTCCTAGCTCACACACAGACATTGTCACCTTGTTCAAATCTACTTACGTTTCCTCTCCCACCCTTTTCCGAGAATATCACATTTACATTTCCTCCTGGTTCAAACACAGACAGCTGAGAAATATATTATTGCACAGAACAAAAGCAGATTATTGCATGTCATGTTACCATTGAATGCCTTAACACAGGGCTGTCCAACCCTATTCCTGGAGATCTAATGTCCTGTGGGTTTTCAGTCCAACCCTAATTACACACCTCATTCTACATATTAGCTGCTCACCAAGACCTTAACTAGCTGAATCAGATATTCTAAATTACGGTTGGACTGAAAACCTACAGGACAGTATATCTCCAGGAAGAGGGTTGTGCAGCCCTGCTTAACATGTTCCCAGTGTATTCAATTGCTGAAAGATTGGTGTTTGAGCATGAATAGCAGTATGAATAGCAGTATGAATAGCAGTATGAATAGCAGTATGAATAGCAGTATGAATAGCAGTATGATTAGAAGTATGAGTAGCAGTATGTGTTTTGAGTCATTGTTCATAAAATATTTTGTTAATTCTCAACATACAAGGTAAGGACATTCTAAAATACTGGACATCTATAGTCTAGACTGGACATCTATGGTCTAAAAGACTGGACATCTATGGTCTGAAAGACTGGACATCTATGGTCTAAAAGACTGGACATCTATAGTCTAGACTGGACATCTATGGTCTGAAAGACTGGACATCTATGGTCTAAAAAACTGGACATCTATGGTCTGTTCGATTATCAGCATAGTCTGCTGATGAACATGCTGAGGAAGGAGGAGGTCGTCGGGTAAGCTTGGCTTTATACATAGCTTGGGCTTTGTCGAGTAAGGCTTAAACTATGTATTTAGATTGTAGTTAGGTATTGTAGGTAGGTATCGTGGGTTGTTGTATGTAATTATTGTAGGTTAGTATTGTATTCGGCTGTGCCGGGTGTAGCACGAAGCTAGCTAGCTAGCTAACTCACCACCTGGACTAGCTGGCGAGTAGCTATTAGCAACGGCATAGTTGTTTCACGCCTGAGAGTGCCTGTAATTACGCCAGCTGGCTGCCTACAATAATTACATACAATAATTGCCTACCATTCAGCTGTTTTCTAACCTCATTGTCTGAACCGTTAACGTTAGGTAGCAAGTGGCTACTGTGCTTGAAATTTAGCTAGCTTGTTGCTACCTGGATAGCTACTAGTAAACAATAGCTGGAATGACCGAGTGAACAGACGTGAACTGGCTGAGTCAATTCAGTGGCTAGCTTTGCACTTGGCTAGCTAACAGTAGCTGCTAGGGGTAAGTCATAACCTACACTTGTGTTTAGTTTTTTACATATTGATAGCCCGAGTCGTTCAAGGAATTCGGGACATGGGTGACTAGTTAACGTTAGTTTGGCTCTCTCTGTGTGTTCGTGCCGTGAAAGGAGGTGTTCTTCTTTGTCTGAAAGCAATGGCTAGCTAGTTTGCTAACTATTCTAGCTAACTAACTGGCTGAATAAGTTGACGACGGACTCACTCAAGCTGTCGGGACTAACCCACAACGTTAGACACGGACACGAACGATCTGCTTGCGTGTTGATACACTGGTGGTTTGTTGTCGCCGAGTATTGGCGCTAAACCGTGTTGTTGGAGACCGGCATGCTAGCTGGCTGTGGCGTCTTATGACGAGGTGCCCGGACGTTTTTCACGGAATAATACTGCACCTAGTTAGCTAGCTGAATAAACTAAGTTAGTCTATTCCTAGAAAACATCGAACCGCTGTAGTTTACATCAATTATAGTTTCTGAGGTGGAAGTTGGGAGAGTTATATTTGGGAGTTGTGGTGAGGGAGGCCCCGCTCTCTCCTTTCCCAGATGATTAGTTCATTTCATTCCGATCTCCTCTGCATTATTGTAGCCATCTGCTGCAGCCTGTCAACTATGCCTCTGCCTATCCCTGTTCTCTCCTCTTCGCACAGGCTACACAAACGCCTCACACCGCGTGGCTGCTGCCTCTCTAACCTGGTGGTCCCTGCACGCACGACCCACGTGGAGTTCCAGGTCTCAGGCAGCCTCTGGAACTGCCGTTCTGCTGCCAACAAGGCAGAGTTCATCTCAGCCTATGCTACCATCCAGTCCCTCGACTTCTTGGCGCTGACGGAAACATGGATTACCACTGAAAACACTGCTACTCCTGCTGCTCTCTCCTCGTCTGACCATGTGTTCTCGCATATCCCGAGAGCATCTGGTCAGCGGGGTGGTGGCACAGGAATCCTCATCTCTCCCAAGTGGACATTCTCAATTTTTCCCCTGACCCATCTGTCTATCTCCTCATTTGAATTCCATGCTGTCACAGTCACTAGCCCATTTAAGCATAATATCCTTGTCATCTATCGTCCTCCAGGTTCCCATGGAGAATTCATCAATGAGCTTGACGCCTTGATAAGTTCCTTTCCTGAGGATGGCTCACCCCTCACAGTTCTGGGGGATTTCAACCTCCCTACGTCTACATTTGACTCATTTCTCTCTGCCTCCTTCTTTCCACTCCTCTCCTCTTTTGACCTCACCCTCTCACCGTCCTCCCCTACTCACAAGGCAGGCAATACGCTTGACCTCATCTTTACTAGATGCTGTTGTTCTACTAATCTCACTGCAACTCCCCTCCAAGTCTCTGACCACTACTTTGTATCCTTTTCTCTCTCCCTCTCCTCCAACACTACTCACTCTGCCCCTACACAGATGGTAATGCGCCGTCGCAACCTTCGCTCTCTCTCTCCCGCTACTCTCTCCTCTTCCATCCTACCATCTCTTCCCTCTGCTCAATCCTTCTCCCTCCAATCTCCTGATTCTGCCTCCTCAACCCTCCTCTCCTCCCTTTCTGCATCCTTTGACTCTCTATGTCCCCTATCCTCCTGGACATCTACGGTCTAAAAGACTGGACATCTATAGTCTAGACTGGACATATATGGTCTGAAAGACTAGAATTCTATGGTCTAAAAGACTGGACATCTATGGTCTGAAAGACGGGACATCTATGGTCTAAAAGACTGGACATCTATGGTCTGAAAGACAGGACATCTATGGTCTAAAAGACTGGACATCTATGGTCTAAAAGACTGGACAAATATGGTCTAAAATACTATACATCTATGGTCTGAAAGACTGGACATCTATTGTCTAGACTGGATATCTATGGTCTGAAAGACTGGACATCTATGTTCTAAAATACTGGACATCTATGGTCTGAAATACTGGACATATATAGTCTAGACAGGACATCTATGGTCTGAAAGACTGGACATCTATAGTCTGAAAGTCTGGACATCTATGGTCTGAAAGACTGGACATCTATGGTCTAAAAGACTGGACATCTATGGTCTGAAAGACTGGACATCTATAGTCTAGACAGGACATCTATGGTCTGAAAGACTGGACATCTATAGTCTGAAAGTCTGGACATCTATGGTCTGAAAGACAAGACATGTATAGTCTAGACTGGACATCCATGGTCTGAAAGACTGGACATCTATAGTCTAGACTGGACATCTATGGTCTAGAAGACTGGAGATCTATGGTCTAAAATAGTGGACATCTATGGTCTGAAAGACTGGACATCTATGGTCTAAAATACTGGACATCATTGGTCTAAAGTACTGGATATCTATGGTCTGAAATACTGGACATCTATAGTCTAGACTGGACATCTATGGTCTAAAAGACTGGACATCTATAGTCTAGACTGGACATCTACGGTCTAAAAGACTGGACATCTATAGTCTAGACTGGACATATATGGTCTGAAAGACTAAAATTCTATGGTCTAAAAGACTGGACATCTATGGTCTGAAAGACGGGACATCTATGGTCTAAAAGACTGGACATCTATGGTCGGAAAGACAGGACATCTATGGTCTAAAAGACTGGACATCTATGGTCTAAAAGACTGGACAAATATGGTCTAAAATACTATATATCTATGGTCTGAAAGACTGGACATCTATAGTCTAGACTGGATATCTATGGTCTGAAAGACTGGACATCTATGTTCTAAAATACTGGACATCTATGGTCTGAAATACTGGACATCTATAGTCTAGACAGGACATCTATGGTCTGAAAGACTGGACATCTATAGTCTGAAAGTGTGGACATCTATGTTCTGAAAGACTGGACATCTATGGTCTAAAATACTGGACATCTATGGTCTGAAAGACTGGACATCTATAGTCTAGACAGGACATCTATGGTCTGAAAGACTGGACATCTATAGTCTGAAAGTCTGGACATCTATGGTCTGAAAGACTGGACATCTATGGTCTGAAAGACTGGATATCTATGGTCTGAAAGACTGGACATCTATGGTCTAAAAGACTGGACATCTATGGTCTAAAAGACTGGACATCTATGGTCTGAAAGACTGGACATCTATAGTCTAGACTGGACATCTATGGTCTGAAAGACTGGACATCTATAGTCTAAAAAGTCTGGACATCTATGGTCTGAAAGACTGGACATCTATGGTCTAAAAGACTGGACATCTATGGTCTAAAATACTGGACATCTATGGTCTGAAATACTGGACATCTTTAGTCTAGACTGGACATATATGGTCTAAAAGTCTGGACATCTATAGTCTAGACTGGACATCTATGGTCTAAAGGACTGGACATCTATAGTCTTGACTGGACATCTACGGTCTAAAAGACTGGACATCTATAGTCTAGACTGGACATATATGGTCTGAAAGACTAAAATTCTATGGTCTAAAAGACTGGACATCTATGGTCTGAAAGACGGGACATCTATGGACTGAAAGACTGGACATCTATGGTCTAAAAGACTGGACATCTATGGTCTAAAAGACTGGACAAATATGGTCTAGACTGGACATCTATGGTCTAAAAGACAGGACATCTTTGTTCTGAAAGACTGGACATCTATGGTCTAAAAGACTGGACATCTATGGTCTAGACTGGACATCTATGGTCTAAAAGACTGCACATATTTGGTCTGAAAGACTTGACATCTATGGTCTAGACTGGACATCTATGGTCTAAAAGACTGGACATCTTTGGTCTGAAAGACTGGACATCTATGGTCTGAAAGACTGGACATCTATGGTCTAAAATACTGGACATCTATGGTCTAAAAGACTGAACATCTATGGTCTAGACTGGACATCTATGGTCTAAAATACTAGACATCTATGGTCTAAAAGACTGGACATCTATGGTCTAGACTGGACATCTATGGTCTAAAAGACTGGACATCTATGGTCTGAAAGACTGGACATCTATGGTCTAAAATACTGGACATCATTGGTCTAAAGTACTGGATATCTATGGTCTGAAATACTGGACATCTATAGTCTAGACTGGACATCTATGGTCTAAAAGACTGGACATCTATAGTCTAGACTGGACATCTACGGTCTAAAAGACTGGACATCTATAGTCTAGACTGGACATATATGGTCTGAAAGACTAAAATTCTATGGTCTAAAAGACTGGACATCTATGGTCTGAAAGACGGGACATCTATGGTCTAAAATACTGGACATCTATGGTCGGAAAGACAGGACATCTATGGTCTAAAAGACTGGACATCTATGGTCTAAAAGACTGGACAAATATGGTCTAAAATACTATACATCTATGGTCTGAAAGACTGGACATCTATAGTCTAGACTGGATATCTATGGTCTGAAAGACTGGACATCTATGTTCTAAAATACTGGACATCTATGGTCTGAAATACTGGACATCTATAGTCTAGACAGGACATCTATGGTCTGAAAGATTGGACATCTATAGTCTGAAAGTGTGGACATCTATGTTCTGAAAGACTGGACATCTATGGTCTAAAATACTGGACATCTATGGTCTGAAAGACTGGACATCTATAGTCTAGACAGGACATCTATGGTCTGAAAGACTGGACATCTATAGTCTGAAAGTCTGGACATCTATGGTCTGAAAGACTGGACATCTATGGTCTGAAAGACTGGATATCTATGGTCTGAAAGACTGGACATCTATGGTCTAAAAGACTGGACATCTATGGTCTAAAAGACTGGACATCTATGGTCTGAAAGACTGGACATCTATAGTCTAGACTGGACATCTATGGTCTGAAAGACTGGACATCTATAGTCTAAAAGTCTGGACATCTATGGTCTGAAAGACTGGACATCTATGGTCTAAAAGACTGGACATCTATGGTCTAAAATACTGGACATCTATGGTCTGAAATACTGGACATCTTTAGTCTAGACTGGACATATATGGTCTAAAAGTCTGGACATCTATAGTCTAGACTGGACATCTATGGTCTAAAGGACTGGACATCTATAGTCTTGACTGGACATCTACGGTCTAAAAGACTGGACATCTATAGTCTAGACTGGACATATATGGTCTGAAAGACTAAAATTCTATGGTCTAAAAGACTGGACATCTATGGTCTGAAAGACGGGACATCTATGGACTGAAAGACTGGACATCTATGGTCTAAAAAGACTGGACATCTATGGTCTAAAAGACTGGACAAATATGGTCTAGACTGGACATCTATGGTCTAAAAGACAGGACATCTTTGTTCTGAAAGACTGGACATCTATGGTCTAAAAGACTGGACATCTATGGTCTAGACTGGACATCTATGGTCTAAAAGACTGCACATATTTGGTCTGAAAGACTTGACATCTATGGTCTAGACTGGACATCTATGGTCTAAAAGACTGGACATCTTTGGTCTGAAAGACTGGACATCTATGGTCTGAAAGACTGGACATCTATGGTCTAAAATACTGGACATCTATGGTCTAAAAGACTGAACATCTATGGTCTAGACTGGACATCTATGGTCTAAAATACTAGACATCTATGGTCTAAAAGACTGGACATCTATGGTCTAGACTGGACATCTATGGTCTAAAAGACTGGACATCTATGGTCTGAAAGACTGGACATCTATGGTCTAAAATACTGGACATCATTGGTCTAAAGTACTGGATATCTATGGTCTGAAATACTGGACATCTATAGTCTAGACTGGACATCTATGGTCTAAAAGACTGGACATCTATAGTCTAGACTGGACATCTACGGTCTAAAAGACTGGACATCTATAGTCTAGACTGGACATATATGGTCTGAAAGACTAAAATTCTATGGTCTAAAAGACTGGACATCTATGGTCTGAAAGACGGGACATCTATGGTCTAAAATACTGGACATCTATGGTCGGAAAGACAGGACATCTATGGTCTAAAAGACTGGACATCTATGGTCTAAAAGACTGGACAAATATGGTCTAAAATACTATACATCTATGGTCTGAAAGACTGGACATCTATAGTCTAGACTGGATATCTATGGTCTGAAAGACTGGACATCTATGTTCTAAAATACTGGACATCTATGGTCTGAAATACTGGACATCTATAGTCTAGACAGGACATCTATGGTCTGAAAGACTGGACATCTATAGTCTGAAAGTGTGGACATCTATGGTCTGAAAGACTGGACATCGATGGTCTAAAAGACTGGACATCTATGGTCTGAAAGACTGGACATCTATAGTCTAGACAGGACATCTATGGTCTGAAAGACTGGACATCTATAGTCTGAAAGTCTGGACATCTATGGTCTGAAAGACTGGACATCTATGGTCTGAAAGACTGGATATCTATGGTCTGAAAGACTGGACATCTATGGTCTAAAAGACTGGACATCTATGGTCTAAAAGACTGGACATCTATGGTCTGAAAGACTGGACATCTATAGTCTAGACTGGACATCTATGGTCTGAAAGACTGGACATCTATAGTCTAAAAGTCTGGACATCTATGGTCTGAAAGACTGGACATCTATGGTCTAAAAGACTGGACATCTATGGTCTAAAATACTGGACATCTATGGTCTGAAATACTGGACATCTTTAGTCTAGACTGGACATATATGGTCTAAAAGTCTGGACATCTATAGTCTAGACTGGACATCTATGGTCTAAAGGACTGGACATCTATAGTCTTGACTGGACATCTACGGTCTAAAAGACTGGACATCTATAGTCTAGACTGGACATATATGGTCTGAAAGACTAAAATTCTATGGTCTAAAAGACTGGACATCTATGGTCTGAAAGACGGGACATCTATGGACTGAAAGACTGGACATCTATGGTCTAAAAGACTGGACATCTATGGTCTGAAAGACTGGACATCTATAGTCTGAAAGTCTGGACATCTATGGTCTGAAAGACTGGACATCTATGGTCTGAAAGACTGGATATCTATGGTCTGAAAGACTGGACATCTATGGTCTAAAAGACTGGACATCTATGGTCTAAAAGACTGGACATCTATGGTCTGAAAGACTGGACATCTATAGTCTAGACTGGACATCTATGGTCTGAAAGACTGGACATCTATAGTCTAAAAGTCTGGACATCTATGGTCTGAAAGACTGGACATCTATGGTCTAAAAGACTGGACATCTATGGTCTAAAATACTGGACATCTATGGTCTGAAATACTGGACATCTTTAGTCTAGACTGGACATATATGGTCTAAAAGTCTGGACATCTATAGTCTAGACTGGACATCTATGGTCTAAAGGACTGGACATCTATAGTCTTGACTGGACATCTACGGTCTAAAAGACTGGACATCTATAGTCTAGACTGGACATATATGGTCTGAAAGACTAAAATTCTATGGTCTAAAAGACTGGACATCTATGGTCTGAAAGACGGGACATCTATGGACTGAAAGACTGGACATCTATGGTCTAAAAGACTGGACATCTATGGTCTAAAAGACTGGACAAATATGGTCTAGACTGGACATCTATGGTCTAAAAGACAGGACATCTTTGTTCTGAAAGACTGGACATCTATGGTCTAAAAGACTGGACATCTATGGTCTAGACTGGACATCTATGGTCTAAAAGACTGCACATATTTGGTCTGAAAGACTTGACATCTATGGTCTAGACTGGACATCTATGGTCTAAAAGACTGGACATCTTTGGTCTGAAAGACTGGACATCTATGGTCTGAAAGACTGGACATCTATGGTCTAAAATACTGGACATCTATGGTCTAAAAGACTGAACATCTATGGTCTAGACTGGACATCTATGGTCTAAAATACTAGACATCTATGGTCTAAAAGACTGGACATCTATGGTCTAGACTGGACATCTATGGTCTAAAAGACTGGACATCTATGGTCTGAAAGACTGGACATCTATGGTCTAAAATACTGGACATCATTGGTCTAAAGTACTGGATATCTATGGTCTGAAATACTGGACATCTATAGTCTAGACTGGACATCTATGGTCTAAAAGACTGGACATCTATAGTCTAGACTGGACATCTACGGTCTAAAAGACTGGACATCTATAGTCTAGACTGGACATATATGGTCTGAAAGACTAAAATTCTATGGTCTAAAAGACTGGACATCTATGGTCTGAAAGACGGGACATCTATGGTCTAAAATACTGGACATCTATGGTCGGAAAGACAGGACATCTATGGTCTAAAAGACTGGACATCTATGGTCTAAAAGACTGGACAAATATGGTCTAAAATACTATACATCTATGGTCTGAAAGACTGGACATCTATAGTCTAGACTGGATATCTATGGTCTGAAAGACTGGACATCTATGTTCTAAAATACTGGACATCTATGGTCTGAAATACTGGACATCTATAGTCTAGACAGGACATCTATGGTCTGAAAGACTGGACATCTATAGTCTGAAAGTGTGGACATCTATGGTCTGAAAGACTGGACATCGATGGTCTAAAAGACTGGACATCTATGGTCTGAAAGACTGGACATCTATAGTCTAGACAGGACATCTATGGTCTGAAAGACTGGACATCTATAGTCTGAAAGTCTGGACATCTATGGTCTGGAAAGACTGGACATCTATGGTCTGAAAGACTGGATATCTATGGTCTGAAAGACTGGACATCTATGGTCTAAAAAGACTGGACATCTATGGTCTAAAAGACTGGACATCTATGGTCTGAAAGACTGGACATCTATAGTCTAGACTGGACATCTATGGTCTGAAAGACTGGACATCTATAGTCTAAAAGTCTGGACATCTATGGTCTGAAAGACTGGACATCTATGGTCTAAAAGACTGGACATCTATGGTCTAAAATACTGGACATCTATGGTCTGAAATACTGGACATCTTTAGTCTAGACTGGACATATATGGTCTAAAAGTCTGGACATCTATAGTCTAGACTGGACATCTATGGTCTAAAGGACTGGACATCTATAGTCTTGACTGGACATCTACGGTCTAAAAGACTGGACATCTATAGTCTAGACTGGACATATATGGTCTGAAAGACTAAAATTCTATGGTCTAAAAGACTGGACATCTATGGTCTGAAAGACGGGACATCTATGGACTGAAAGACTGGACATCTATGGTCTAAAAGACTGGACATCTATGGTCTAAAAGACTGGACAAATATGGTCTAGACTGGACATCTATGGTCTAAAAGACAGGACATCTTTGTTCTGAAAGACTGGACATCTATGGTCTAAAAGACTGGACATCTATGGTCTAGACTGGACATCTATGGTCTAAAAGACTGCACATCTTTGGTCTGAAAGACTTGAAATCTATGGTCTAGACTGGACATCTATGGTCTAAAAGACTGGACATCTTTGGTCTGAAAGACTGGACATCTATGGTCTGAAAGACTGGACATCTATGGTCTAAAATACTGGACATCTATGGTCTAAAAGACTGAACATCTATGGTCTAGACTGGACATCTATGGTCTAAAATACTAGACATCTATGGTCTAAAAGGCTGGACATCTATGGTCTAGACTGGACATCTATGGTCTAAAAGACTGGAGATATATAGTCTAGACTGGAAATCTATGGTCTGAAAGACTGGACATCTATTGTCTAGACTGGACATCTATGGTCTAAAATACTGGACATCTATGGTCTGAAAGACTGGACATCTATGGTCTAAAATACTGGACATCATTGGTCTAAAGTACTGGATATCTATGGTCTGAAATACTGGACATCTATAGTCTAGACTGGACATCTATGGTCTAAAAGACTGGACATCTATAGTCTAGACTGGACATCTACGGTCTAAAAGACTGGACATCTATAGTCTAGACTGGACATATATGGTCTGAAAGACTAAAATTCTATGGTCTAAAAGACTGGACATCTTTGGTCTGAAAGACGGGACATCTATGGTCTAAAAGACTGGACATCTATGGTCGGAAAGACAGGACATCTATGGTCTAAAAGACTGGACATCTATGGTCTAAAAGACTGGACATCTATGGTCTAAAATACTATACATCTATGGTCTGAAAGACTGGACATCTATAGTCTAGACTGGATATCTATGGTCTGAAAGACTGGACATCTATGTTCTAAAATACAGGACATCCATGGTCTGAAATACTGGACATCTATAGTCTAGACAGGACATCTATGGTCTGAAAGACTGGACATCTATAGTCTGAAAGTCTGGACATCTATGGTCTGAAAGACTGGACATCTATGGTCTAAAATACTGGACATCTATGGTCTGAAAGACTGGACATCTATAGTCTAGACAGGACATCTATGGTCTGAAAGACTGGACATCTGTAGTCTGAATGTCTGGACATCTATGGTCTGAAAGACTGGACATCTATGGTCTAAAAGACTGGACATCTATGGTCTGAAAGACTGGACATCTATGGTCTAAAAGACTGGACATCTATGGTCTAAAAGACTGGACATCTATGGTCTGAAAGACTGGACATCTATAGTCTAGACTGGACATCTATGGTCTGAAAGACTGGACATCTATAGTCTAAAAGTCTGGACATCTATGGTCTGAAAGACTGGACATCTATGGTCTAAAAGACTGGACAAATATGGTCTAAAATACTGGACATCTATGGTCTGAAATACTGGACATCTTTAGTCTAGACTGGACATATATGGTCTAAAAGTCTGGACATCTATAGTCTAGACTGGACATCTATGGTCTAAAGGACTGGACATCTATAGTCTTGACTGGACATCTACGGTCTAAAAGACTGGACATCTATAGTCTAGACTGGACATATATGGTCTGAAAGACTAAAATTCTATGGTCTAAAAGACTGGACATCTATGGTCTGAAAGACGGGACATCTATGGACTGAAAGACTGGACATCTATGGTCTAAAAGACTGGACATCTATGGTCTAAAAGACTGGACAAATATGGTCTAGACTGGACATCTATGGTCTAAAAGACTGGACATCTTTGTTCGGAAAGACTGGACATCTATGGTCTAAAAGACTGGACATCTATGGTCTAGACTGGACATCTATGGTCTAAAAGACTGCACATCTTTGGTCTGAAAGACTGGACATCAATGGTCTAGACTGGACATCTATGGTCTAAAAGACTGGACATCTTTGGTCTGAAAGACTGGACATCTATGGTCTGAAAGACTGGACATCTATTGTCTAAAATACTGGACATCTATGGTCTAAAAGACTGAACATCTGTGGTCTAGACTGGACATCTATGGTCTAAAATACTAGACATCTATGGTCTAAAAGACAGGACATCTATGGTCTAGACTGGACATCTATGGTCTAAAAGACTGGAGATCTATAGTCTAGACTGGAAATCTATGGTCTGAAAGACTGGACATCTATTGTCTAGACTGGACATCTATGGTCTAAAATACTGGACATCTATAGTCTGAAAGACTGGACATCTATAGTCTAGACTGGACATCTATGGTCTGAAAGACTGGACATCTATGGTCTAAAATACTGGACATCTATTTTCTGAAAGACTAGACATCTGTGGTCTGAAAGACTGGACATCTATGGTCTAAAAGACTGGACATCTATTGTCTAAAAGACTGGACATCTATGGTCTGAAAGACTGGACATCGTTGGTCTAAAGTACTGGACATCTATAGTCTGAAAGACAAGACATGTATAGTCTAGACTGGACATCTATAGTCTAGACTGGACATCTATGGTCTAAAAGACTGGACATCTATGGTCTGAAAGACTGGACATCGTTGGTCTAAAGTACTGGACATCTATTGTCTGAAATACTGGACATCTATAGTCTAGACTGGACATCTATGGTCTAAAGGACTGGACATCTATAGTCTTGACTGGACATCTACGGTCTAAAAGACTGGACATCTATAGTCTAGATTGGACATATATGGTCTGAAAGACTAAAATTCTATGGTCTAAAAGACTGGACATCTATGGTCTGAAAGACGGGACATCTATGGTCTAAAAGACTGGACATCTATGGTCTGAAAGACTGGACATCTATGGTCTAAAAGACTGGACATCTATGGTCTGAAAGACTGGACATCTATGGTCTAAAAGACTGGACATCTATGGTCTAAAAGACTGGACATCTATGGTCTGAAAGACTGGACATCTATAGTCTAGACTGGACATCTATGGTCTGAAAGACTGGACATCTATAGTCTAAAAGTCTGGACATCTATGGTCTGAAAGACTGGACATCTATGGTCTAAAAGACTGGACAAATATGGTCTAAAATACTGGACATCTATGGTCTGAAATACTGGACATCTTTAGTCTAGACTGGACATATATGGTCTAAAAGTCTGGACATCTATAGTCTAGACTGGACATCTATGGTCTAAAGGACTGGACATCTATAGTCTTGACTGGACATCTACGGTCTAAAAGACTGGACATCTATAGTCTAGACAGGACATCTATGGTCTGAAAGACTGGACATCTATAGTCTGAAAGTCTGGACATCTATGGTCTGAAAGACTGGACATCTATGGTCTGAAAGACTGGATATCTATGGTCTGAAAGACTGGACATCTATGGTCTAAAAGACTGGACATCTATGGTCTAAAAGACTGGACATCTATGGTCTGAAAGACTGGACATCTATAGTCTAGACTGGACATCTATGGTCTGAATGACTGGACATCTATAGTCTAAAAGTCTGGACATCTATGGTCTGAAAGACTGGACATCTATGGTCTAAAAGACTGGACAAATATGGTCTAAAATACTGGACATCTATAGTCTGAAATACTGGACATCTTTAGTCTAGACTGGACATATATGGTCTAAAAGTCTGGACATCTACAGTCTAGACTGGACATCTACGGTCTAAAAGACTGGAGATCTATAGTCTAGACTGGAAATCTATGGTCTGAAAGACTGGACATCTATTGTCTAGACTGGACATCTATGGTCTAAAATACTGGACATCTATAGTCTGAAAGACTGGACATCTATAGTCTAGACTGGACATCTATGGTCTGAAAGACTGGACAGCTATGGTCTAAAATACTGGACATCTATGGTCTAAAAGACTGGATATCTATGGTCTGAAAGACAAGACATGTATAGTCTAGACTGGACATCTATGGTCTAAAAGACTGGACATCTATGGTCTGAAAGACTGGACATCTATGGTCTAAAATACTGGACATCTATGGTCTGAAAGACTGGACATCGTTGGTCTAGACTGGACATCTATGGTCTAAAAGACTGGACATCTTTGGTCTGAAAGACTGGACATCTATGGTCTGAAAGACTGGACATCTATGGTCTAAAATACTGGACATCTATGGTCTAAAAGACTGGACATCTATGGTCTAGACTGGACATCTATGGTCTAAAATACTGGACATCTATGGTCTAAAAGACTGGACATCTATGGTCTAGACTGGACATCTATGGTCTAAAATACTGGACATCTATGGTCTAAAAGACTGGACATCTATGGTCTGAAAGACTGGACATCTATAGTCTAGACTGGATATCTATGGTCTGAAAGACTGGACATCTATGTTCTAAAATACTGGACATCTATGGTCTAAAAGACTGGACATCTATGGTCTAAAAGACTGGACATCTATGGTCTGAAAGACTGGACATCTATAGTCTAGACAGGACATCTATGGTCTGAAAGACTGGACATCTATAGTCTGAAAGTCTGGACATCTATGGTCTAAAATACTGGACATCTATGGTCTAAAAGACTGGACATCTATGGTCTAGACTGGACATCTATGGTCTAAAATACTGGACATCTATGGTCTAAAAGACTGGACATCTATGGTCTGAAAGACTGGACATCTATAGTCTAGACAGGACATCTATGGTCTGAAAGACTGGACATCTATAGTCTAAAAGTCTGGACATCTATGGTCTGAAAGACTGGACATCTATGGTCTAAAAGACTGGACAAATATGGTCTAAAATACTGGACATCTATGGTCTGAAATACTGGACATCTTTAGTCTAGACTTGAGATATAGGGTCTAAAAGTCTGGACATCTACAGTCTAGACTGGACATCTACGGTCTAAAAGACTGGAGATCTATAGTCTAGACTGGAAATCTATGGTCTGAAAGACTGGACATCTATTGTCTAGACTGGACATCTATGGTCTAAAATACTGGACATCTATAGTCTGAAAGACTGGACATCTATAGTCTAGACTGGACATCTATGGTCTGAAATACTGGACATCTATAGTCTAGACTGGACTTCTATGGTCTGAAAGACGGGACATCTATGATCTAAAAGACTGAACATCTATAGTCTAGACTGGACATCTATGGTCTGAAATACTGGACATCTATGGTCTAAAAGACTGGACATCTATGGTCTAAAATACTGGACATCTATGGTCTGAAAGACTGGACATCTATAGTCTAGACTGGACATCTATGGTCTGAAAGACTGGATATCTATGGTCTAAATGACTGGACATCTATGGTCTAAAATACTGGACATCTATGGTCTGAAAGACTGGACATCTATAGTCTGAAAGTCTGGACATCTATGGTCTAAAATACTGGACATCTATGGTCTAAAAGACTGGACATCTATGGTCTAGACTGGACATCTATGGTCTAAAATACTGGACATCTATGGTCTAAAAGACTGGACATCTATGGTCTGAAAGACTGGACATCTATAGTCTAGACTGGACATCTATGGTCTGAAAGACTGGACATCTATAGTCTAAAAGTCTGGACATCTATGGTCTGAAAGACTGGACATCTATGGTCTAAAAGACTGGACAAATATGGTCTAAAATACTGGACATCTATGGTCTGAAATACTGGACATCTTTAGTCTAGACTGGACATATAGGGTCTAAAAGTCTGGACATCTACAGTCTAGACTGGACATCTACGGTCTAAAAGACTGGAGATCTATAGTCTAGACTGGAAATATATGGTCTGAAAGACTGGACATCTATTGTCTAGACTGGACATCTATGGTCTAAAATACTGGACATCTATAGTCTGAAAGACTGGACATCTATGGTCTAGACTGGACATCTATGGTCTAAAATACTGGACATCTATGGTCTAAAAGACTGGACATCTATGGTCTAGACTGGACATCTATGGTCTAAAATACTGGACATCTATGGTCTAAAAGACTGGACATCTATGGTCTGAAAGACTGGACATCTATAGTCTAGACTGGATATCTATGGTCTGAAAGACTGGACATCTATGTTCTAAAAGACTGGACATCTATGGTCTAAAAGACTGGACATCTATGGTCTAAAAGACTGGACATCTATGGTCTGAAAGACTGGACATCTATAGTCTAGACAGGACATCTATGGTCTGAAAGACTGGACATCTATAGTCTGAAAGTCTGGACATCTATGGTCTAAAATACTGGACATCTATGGTCTAAAAGACTGGACATCTATGGTCTAGACTGGACATCTATGGTCTAAAATACTGGACATCTATGGTCTAAAAGACTGGACATCTATGGTCTGAAAGACTGGACATCTATAGTCTAGACTGGACATCTATGGTCTGAAAGACTGGACATCTATAGTCTAAAAGTCTGGACATCTATGGTCTGAAAGACTGGACATCTATGGTCTAAAAGACTGGACAAATATTGTCTAAAATACTGGACATCTATGGTCTGAAATACTGGACATCTTTAGTCTAGACTGGACATATAGGGTCTAAAAGTCTGGACATCTACAGTCTAGACTGGACATCTACGGTCTAAAAGACTGGAGATCTATAGTCTAGACTGGAAATCTATGGTCTGAAAGACTGGACATCTATTGTCTAGACTGGACATCTATGTTCTAAAATACTGGACATCTATAGTCTGAAAGACTGGACATCTATAGTCTAGACTGGACATCTATGGTCTGAAATACTGGACATCTATAGTCTAGACTGGACATCTATGGTCTGAAAGACGGGACATCTATGATCTAAAAGACTGAACATCTATAGTCTAGACTGGACATCTATGGTCTGAAATACTGGACATCTATGGTCTAAAAGACTGGACATCTATGGTCTAAAATACTGGACATCTATGGTCTGAAAGACTGGACATCTATAATCTAGACTGGACATCTATGGTCTGAAAGACTGGATATATATGGTCTAAATGACTTGACATCTATGGTCTAAAATACTGGACATCTATGGTCTGAAAGACTGGACATCTATAGTCTGAAAGTCTGGACATCTATGGTCTAAAATACTGGACATCTATGGTCTAAAAGACTGGACATCTATGGTCTAGACTGGACATCTATGGTCTAAAATACTGGACATCTATGGTCTAAAAGACTGGACATCTATGGTCTGAAAGACTGGACATCTATAGTCTAGACTGGACATCTATGGTCTGAAAGACTGGACATCTATAGTCTAAAAGTCTGGACATCTATGGTCTGAAAGACTGGACATCTATGGTCTAAAAGACTGGACAAATATGGTCTAAAATACTGGACATCTATGGTCTGAAATACTGGACATCTTTAGTCTAGACTGGACATATAGGGTCTAAAAGTCTGGACATCTACAGTCTAGACTGGACATCTACGGTCTAAAAGACTGGAGATCTATAGTCTAGACTGGAAATCTATGGTCTGAAAGACTGGACATCTATTGTCTAGACTGGACATCTATGGTCTAAAATACTGGACATCTATAGTCTGAAAGACTGGACATCTATAGTCTAGACTGGACATCTATGGTCTGAAAGACGGGACATCTATGATCTAAAAGACTGAACATCTATAGTCTAGACTGGACATCTATGGTCTGAAATACTGGACATCTTTGGTCTGAAAGACTGGACATCTATAGTCTAGACTGGACATCTATGGTCTGAAAGACTGGACATCTATGGTCTAAATGACTGGACATCTATGGTCTAAAATACTGGACATCTATGGTCTGAAAGACTGGACATCTATAGTCTAGACTGGACATCTATGGTCTGAAAGACTGGACATCTATAGTCTAGACTGGACATCTATGGTCTAAAGGACTGGAAATCTATGGTCTGAAAGGCTGGACATCTATAGTCTAGACTGGACATCTATGGTCTGAAAGACTGGACATCTATAGTCTAGACTGGACATCTATGGTCTGAAAGACGGGACATCTATGGTCTGAAAGACTGGACATCTATGGTCTGAAAGGCTGGACATCTATAGTCTAGACTGGACATCTATGGTCTGAAAGACGGGACATCTATGGTCTGAAAGACTGGACATCTATGGTCTAAAAGACTGGACATCTATAGTCTAGACTGGACATCTATGGTCTAGAAGACTGGACATCTATAGACTAGACTGGACATCTATGGTCTGAAAGACGGGACATCTATGGTCTAGAAGACTGGAGATCTATGGTTTGAAATACTGGAAATCTATGGTCTAAAAGACTGGACATCTATAGTCTAGACTGGACATCTATGGTCTAAAAGAATGGCCATCTATGGTCTGAAAAACTGGACATCTATGTCAGCTCTCCTGACTCCGTGACCCTTCTGTCAGCTCTCCTGACTCCGTGACCATTCAGTCAGCTCTCCTGACTCCGTGACCCTTCTGTCAGTTCTCCAGACTCAGTGACCATTCAGTCAGCTCTCCTGACTCCGTGACCCTTCAGTCAGCTCTCCTGACTCCATGAGGTAGCAGCAAGATCACAGCAGAACTACCTAACCATTCATCTTCATCACTTTACTCAGCTGTTTGTTACATCTGTTCATACATGGTTAGATGGGAATAAAGCACTGGATAACATTACTATCTACTTCGTGTCTCACCTGTTTTTTCTGCATCCTCTCTCTCTCTCTCTCTCTCTCTCTCTCTCTCTCTCTCTCTCTCTCTCTCTCTCTGTCTCTCTCTCTCTCTCTCTCTCTCTCTCTCTCTCTCTCTCTCTCTCTCTCTCTCTCTCTCTCTCTCTCTCTCTCTCTCTCTCTCTCTCTCTCTCTCTCTCTCTCTCTCTCTCTCTCTCGCTCTCTCTCTCTCTCTCTCTCTCTCTCTCTCTCTCTCTCTCTCTCTCTCTCTCTCTCTCTCTCTCTCTCTCTCTCTCTCTCGCTCTCTCTCTCTCCATCATCTCAATTCAATTCAATGTAAGGGCTTTATTGGCATGGGAAACTTGCCAAAGCAAGTGAATTAGATCATTAACATAAGTGAAACAAAAAAATGAACAGTAAATATTACACTCATAAAATACATTTCAAATGTCATATTATGCAAATAGTTAAGGTACAAAAGGGAAAATAAATAAACATAAATGTAGGTTGTATTTACAATGGTGTTTGTTCTTCATTGGTTGCCCTTTTCTTGTGGCAACAGGTCACAAATCTTGCGGCTGTGATGGCACACTGTGCTATTTCACCCAATAGATATGGGAGTTTATCAAAATTGTGTCTGTGAAATCTGAGGGAAATTTGTGTCTCTAATATGGTCATACATTTGGCAGGATGTTAGGAAGTGCAGCTCAGTTTCCACCTCATTTTGTGGGCAGTGTGCACATAGCCTGTCTTCTCTTGAGAGCCAGGTCTGCTTACAGCGGCCTTTCTCAATAGCAAGGCTCTGCTCACTGAGTCTGTACATAGTCAAAGCTTTCCTTAAATGTGGGTCAGTCACAATGGTCAGGTATTCTGCCACTGTGCACACTCTGTTTAGGGCCAAATAGCATTCTAGTTTGCTCTGTTTTTTTTTTTTATTGTAGAATTTAATGGCTCTTTTCTGGATTTTGATAATTAGAGGGTATCAGCCTAATTCTGCTCTGCATGCATTATTTGGTGTTTGACGTTGTACACAGAGGATATTTTTTGCAGAATTCTGCATGCAGTCTCAATTTGCTGTTTGTCCCATTTTGTTAATTCCTGGTTGGTGGGCGGACCCCAGACCTCACAACCATAAAGCCAGATTCTAATTGGTATGTCAAATTGTATGTTCCTTTTTGATGGCATAGAAGGCCCTCTCTCTCTCTCTCTCTCTCTCTCTCCAAAATGGATGAAATTATTTTTTCCCTCATAAATCTACACACAATACCCCATAATGGCAAAGCAAAAACAGGTTTTTATGTAAATAAGGTATTTCTGTTTTCACTTTGTCATTATTGTGTATTGTGTGTGTTACGAGAATTTCTAGCTCAATGTTTTCAAAAATGAACTTACTATTCAGTCTGTATCCCAGAGGTTGGACATCTCTAATAATCAGACCAAGTAGCCCAGCATACAATCATCAGGCTTAATTCATGAGAATGTTCTGAAAATCACACAATGCACTATGTTTTTATACCTTTACTACGCCCCTAAATGGGCCAATGAAAAAGCTCCTAGCCCATATTTAGGCAACTATCACATTTCTCTATAAGCTTGAAGAAGCTCCTAGTCGTATTTTTCTGTGTCTATTTCATACTTTTTTTTCTTTTTTTTAAGACCCAAACAGTCTGTTGCTGAGCAAATATGTATCTTACACAGACACCTAAGATGGGGACATGTTCTTCGGTGTCTAGTTTCACATCCTGTTTCCTGCTAGCATAGATATGAAAATAAGCCAAAGCCCTTGTTTTTCTTCTAACTAAACTTAATACATTATCAGATTGTAGTTTTATGATTATATTACATTCCCATAATTTTCAGGGTGTAATACTTTAGTCACATTAACACATTCCTCTATCAGTGTGTAGATTGATGAGGAAAAAATAATTTAATCAATTTTAGAATAAGTCTGTAACGTAAAAAAAATATAGAAAAGGTCAAGGGGTCTGAATACCTTCCAAATGCACTATATATCTCTGCATGAAGGATTTGAGTCATCTATCTAAGATTAGAATATTTTACATTTCATGGTCCAATTGAAATGTGAGTGAGTGAGTGAGTGAGTCAATGAGTGAGTGATCGAGAAAAACTGGTGGATTTGAACACACATTAACACAGTGAGGTTTCACTCCATAACCTCCACATTAAAATGACGTCCTACTGTACTGTGATCACAGGAGAACATTGAAATGACTCCTACTGTACCTTTAAGATTCCTCTCCACAGTGAGTGATCCTCTCATTGTGTAATATCACTGGCTAACTGGGTGTCCGTTGTAAATGAATGGGAGTGTGGTTATATCGTTGTCATATTCCTAATACTGTAATAACTAATACTGTTATATGAACTCTGTGTGTTGGTATAGGAACATAGTGGCATCCATAAGGGGAAGTGTGTGCGTACATGTGTGTATGTGTGCACAAGCGTGTTAGCACTCGGTCCTGTGTGTGTCTGTGTGTGTCTATGTGTGTCTGCGTCTGTTTTTAAACTATCATGACAGCTCTCTCTTTGACAAGAGATCTTAACTCTCCCGGACCACTTAAACTGACACTTCAAATGGAAGCGTTCCATTTTTATATCCGAGGTTTGTCTAAAAGAGGCAATACGTCTACCATTGATTTAATGATGCTGTATCTCTCTTTCCACTTACTTCTCTCTCCCTTCCTCTCCTTTCTCCTCCCTCTCTCTCCTTCCCTCTCACTCCTTCCCTCTGTCCTTCCCTCTCTCCTTCCCTCTCTCCTTCCCTCTCTCCTTCCCTCTCTCTCCTCCCTTCTTTCCCTCTCTCTCCTTCCCTCCCTCCCTCCCTCCCTCCCTCCCTCCCTCCCTCCCTCCTCCCTCCCTCCCTCCCTCCCTCCCTCCCTCCCTCCCTCCCTCCCTCCCCCTCCTTCCTTCCTTCCTTCCCTCCCTCCCTCCCTCCCTCCCTCCCTCCCTCCCTCCCTCCCTCCCTCCCTCTCCCCCTCTCTCTCTTTGTAATGTCTGCATTAGGCATTCTGCAGCCGTCCTCAGCTGTCACCATAGCACAGGATGTGTGAGGGTGTCTGAAGCACTTAAAGGAATGGTTCACCCATTTTGAATGTTATATTGTATTTGTGCATCTCTGAGTGATGTTCTATCGATTCCCTGGGTCATTTCATGTTTTCATGTGTATCTGAGTTATTGGCGTTCAAGCAGGCAGAAATACGGCAGGTATGACGTAGCACTGTGATAAAGTCGCTCTTCTCTACACTGGAAGTTAATAGGAATACGACTTTTAGATCGCGAAAACGTCTATCATACATGTCAGATTTCAATACTGGCCGATGCCAATACTTGGGAGGATGTCTTCTCTCAAATGAGCCATTGATCATATTTCTGCGATATTCCTACCTCGAGAAATTTGTAATTTAACAGAGGGTCTAGCACATTCTTCCTATGTGTCTGCCTCTTTAGTCCAAGGTATAAGCTAATCGTCACGCAATCCCTTCTCAAAGTCAGTGTATATGTTGAGAAACGTGTCTATTTTTTTTTTTATGTCACGATTCCAAAGCTATACGATACTACAGATAGCAAGTTCATTATCTCACATTTCGGAAAAAGATATGTAATGTTGTACTTCTTGTTGACGAAATTCATGCTAAAGTTGGGTTTTTGAGCTAGCGCCGAATAGACTCCTAAATTGATAGTGCAGTTTGTTTAGGCGATTTTACAGCTAACTAGCTACTTTACATGCTGATATTGTCTTTGGTATTATTGTGTGTAGCTACAATATGTTTGCTAGCTAGCTAGCTAGCTACCTATCTAGCTAGCCAGCCAGCCCATAGAGAGAGCATTGCATTGTGGATTTTGTAGTCGACTTGAGCTGCATCAGATTTCCACAACGATTTTCCATGTTGCTACCAACCTTATTAGAACACCAAAATGAAACATTTGTTCACCCAAAAATATTGTTCTCAAATATGATTGTTATTTAACACTGTAAATTAAAGGAATTAGTGGTTTTGGGTGGAGTGTTCCTTTATGGATATATTTTTAAAATTTGTTTATTAATTATTATTATTATTAATGATTTTTTTTTGTATTTTTGTATTTATTTTTTGGGGGGCTTTATTGGCATGGGAAACATATGTTTACATTGACAAAGTAAGTGAAACAGATAATAAACAAAAGTGAAATAAAAAATAAATAGTAAACATTACACTCATAAAAGATCCAAAGGAATAGAGACATTTCAAATGTCATATTATGGCTATGTACAGCGTTGTAACGGTGTGCAAGAAAAGTACAAAAAAGGAAAATCTATCTCTCTCATCATCCTTCACTCCCCATCCCCCTCTCTCCCCATCTCCCTCTCTCCCCATCCCCCTCTCCACCCTTCTCCCTCTCCACCCTTCTCCCTCTCTCCCCATCCCCCTCTCCACCCTTCTCCCTCTCCACCCTTCTCCCTCTCCACCCTTCTCCCTCTCCACCCTTCTCCCTCTCTCCCCATCCCCCTCTCCACCCTTCTCCCTCTCTACCCTTCTCCCTCTCTCCCCATCCCCCCTCTCCACCCTTCTCCCTCTCCACCCTTCTCCCTCTCTCCCCATCCCCCTCTCCACCCTTCTCCCTCTCCACCCTTCTCCCTCTCTCCCCATCCCCCTCTCTCCCCATCCCCCTCTCTCCCCATCCCCCTCTCCACCCTTCTCCCTCTCTCCCCATCCCCCTCTCCACCCTTCTCCCTCTCCACCCTTCTCCCTCTCCACCCTTCTCCCTCTCTCCCCATCCCCCTCTCTCCCCATCCCCCTCTCTCCCCATCCCCCTCTCCACCCTTCTCCCTCTCTCCCCTTCCCCCTCTCCACCCTTCCCCCTCTCCACCCTTCTCCCTCTCTCCCCATCCCCCCTCTCTCCCCATCCCCCTCTCCACCCTTCTCCCTCTCCACCCTTCTCCCTCTCCACCCTTCCCCCATCTCTAGGGTCTGTGTGTTTTCCGGCATTCTCAACCAGGGGCAGTGAGTTCCTATAGGCTCTACAGACCTTGAGCCGGCGGCCTTGCTAGCAGCTGATGACTGATTGCGTGAAAGCTCAATAACAGAGTAGACAGAGGAGTTACGGTAGTGTTTCTTGATTAAATGTTCTTTGGCTGGCTGCTAAGCCATAGACAAGTGATCAGCGATATCAGCTCAGTCAATGTGAAAATGTTACATATAATCTAATATTTTTCTATTTTGGGATGACTGGGTGGCTGACAGGGGGGGGGGGAGAAAGACAGGATCAAAGATGACAGGACAACTGGTTGAGTGACAGGTGCTCTCCCTGTGATAGAAATGAAAGTTCCAGTGTAGTAAAGATGTAGTTGGTGTAAGTAAAGGGTTGTGTAGGCCTATAGAATGTGTAGTAATGGTGTAAGTCATGGAGTAGAGGTCAGGTATGGGTGTAATACAAGCTGACTGTGACTCATGGGAACTAACGTACGCCAGAGGGTCAGAGGTTAAGAAGGAAACTAGAAAGACTGGAACCTAGAAAACTTCCTCGGTTAGGAAAAGGCTGAGACACACCATGAGTGTAGAACGTTGATGCACGTAGGCGTCACATTTTGGGTGCGATGAGTTTACGTCCGTTGTCGGCAATTGTAAAAGGTCTGGCTAAAGGATGGTGTGGTGACTGTCTCTAGGTAGGACTAGAGGCCAAGCCAATGAAGGCAGCAACAGCTCAGTAAACTGATGAACCTGAAAAGGTACTACAAAGCAGAATCAATTAGTTAGCCAGCTAACTTTGATAAATAGCTAGAAATGACTGTTGATTTTCTGGTTAATTAAGAATGCTTAACTTTTTATTTTAGGGGGTAGATCAGCTTTAAAATTGCAGCTAGATTGTAACTTCCATCAATGAAATTGTCTGCATCACTTCCAATCCCCCATGTTATTTTTTTGCGAATATATATATATTATATATACATATACATACATAGACATACATATACACATACATACAAATACATATACATACATATACATATACATCCTTTAAAAAAATATATTTCCCTTTCTTACTTTCCAACCCCACCACACCTTCCCTAATTGGAGTAAACTAGTGAATAACAATGCTTAGGCCTCTATTTCCAGCTTATACATAATATATACATTTTATGGACACAGTCAATTTTACAATAATTTTTTTTGTTTTTACCCCTGAACTTCCTCTACCCTCAACCTCTCCGATCATTTTCATGATGTCCATCCGGTTTGCTTCTATATGCCATATCTTTATAACTGTGCTCTTTCACAAAAGCTCTCAACCTATAACCTATATACTTATTATGGACACAGTATGCTTTACATTAGTTATCTTGTTGTTATTAGTTGTTGTTAGTTGTTATTAGTCCCATCCTTCAGCTCCATTCAATACCTCCCATCTATCTCTTAACACCATCCATATTGGATTTCTATTTGCCATATATTTTTCAACTGTACTGTCATGTTTTACAAAAGTTCTGAACCTTTCTATTCTCATTGCTTCTACAGATGGTAAATTGAAAATAAACATTTTTGCTAAAAGTATTATTATATTATTGATTGATTGACTATGACTTTTCAGATCGCCCATTAGTGCTATCTGCAGGGTTAGCTCCAGGTAAATATTGCAAATATTTAGCCATTCCTGGACCTTGTCAGGGTTGAGTGTAGAGGGAACGTGGAATCACACGCAGGACACAGAGATTCAAAAAACAGATGTCTTTAGTGAAGTCCGACAGTACAAGCCAACACGGTAACAGGCCACAGGCGAAACATGTCCAAAGTTTGTCCAAAGTAAATGCGCACAACGTGCAGGACTCTCTCAAACAAAACGAAATACAGAGAGCACAGAACAGCGGACCAACATCTACACGTGACATCGAACAATTACACACAACACCTGACCAAACACAAGAGAACTAAATAGGGTGCCTAATGAACACTTAACAATGAACAGGTGTAACAAACAGACAAAACCAATCAAACATGAAACATCGAACGGTGGCAGCTAGTACTCCGGAGACGACGACTGCCGAAGCCTGCCCGAACAAGGAAAAGGAGCCGCCTCGGCCGAAACCGTGACAGTACCCCCGCCCCCGGCCTCGGGGACGACCAGGAGGACGCGGAGCAGGGCGCGTAGGATGACCACGATGGAACTCGGTCAGAAGAGACGGGTCTAGGATGTCCCTCCTCGGCACCCAGCACCGCTCCTCCGGGCCGTACCCCTCCCACTCCACGAGATATTGGAGACCCCCCATCCGGCGTCTCGAATCTAGGATGGCCCGAACAGTGTACGCCGGAGCCCCCTCGATGTCCAGCGGGGGCGGAGGAGTCTCTTCTATCTCAAAGTCCTGGAGTGGACCAGCTACCACCGGCCTGAGGAGAGACACATGGAACGAGGGTTTAATATTCTTGTAATCAATGGGCAGTTGTAACCTGTAACACACCTTGTTCAGTCTCCTCAGGACTTTAAAAGGCCCCACAAACCGCCGACCCAGCTTCCGGCAGGGCAGGCGGAGGGGCAGGTTTCTGGTTGAGAGCCAGACTCGATCTCCAGGTGCGTACACTGGCTCCTCACTGCGGTGGAGGTCGGCGTTCGTCTTCTGTCGACGGATGGCTCGCTGCAGATGGACATGTGCAGCGTTCCATGTCTCCTCCGAGCGCCGCACCCACTCATCCACCGCAGGGGCCTCGATCTGGCTCTCATGCCAAGGTGCCAGAACCGGCTGGTACCCTAACACACACTGGAAAGGGGTTAGTTTAGTGGAGGAGTGGCGGAGAGAGTTCTGTGCCATCTCGGCCCAGGGCACATATCTCGCCCACTCCTCCGGCCGGCCCTGGCAATATGACCTCAGAAACCTACCCACATCCTGGTTGACACGTTCGACCTGCCCATTACTCTCCGGGTGGTAACCCGAGGTAAGGCTCACCGAAACCCCCAACCGTTCCATAAACGCTCTCCAGACTCTGGAGGTAAACTGGGGGCCTCGATCAGACACTATATCCTCGGGTACCCGTAATGCCGGAAGACGTGAGTAAATAGAGCCTCAGCGGTCTGTGGGGCAGTAGGGAAGACCCGGCATGGGAAGGAGACGACAGGCCTTCGAGAACCGATCCACAACAACCAGGATGGTGGTATTCCCCTGTGAGGAGGGAAGGTCGGTAACAAAATCCACCGAGAGGTGAGACCAGGGTCGTTGTGGAACGGGCAGGGGTTGTAACTTACCCCTGGGCAAGTGTCTGGGCGCCTTACACTGGGCACACACTGAGCAGGAGGAGACATAAATCCTCACATCCCTGGCTAACGTTGGCCACCAGTACTTTGTGCTAAGGCAGTGCACCGTCCGGCCAATACCTGGATGCCCAGAGGAGGGTGACGTGTGAGCCCAATAAATAAGCCGATCCCGGACCTCGAGCGGGACGTACGTCCGACCCACCGGACATTGTGGAGGGCTAGGGTCGGTGCGTAATGCCCGCTCGATCTCCGCATCGATCTCCCAAACCACCGGTGCAACCAGACAAGACTTAGGTAGTATGGGAGTGGGCTCCACGCACCTCTCCTCCGTGTCATACCGCCGAGACAGGGCATCTGCCTTCCCGTTCTGGGACCCAGGGATGTAAGTGATCTTAAACACGAACCGGGCTAGAAACATAGTCCACCGAGCCTGGCGAGGATTCAGTCTCCTAGCTGCCCGAATGTATTCCAGGTTACGGTGGTCAGTCAGAATGAGAAAAGGGTGTTGAGCCCCCTCAAGCCAATACCTCCACACCTTTAGGGCCTGTACCACGGCTAACAGCTCCCTGTCCCCTACGTCATAATTACGCTCCGCCGGACTGAGCTTTTTCAAATAAAAAGCACAGGGGCGGAGTTTAGGTGGTGTGCCGGACCGTTGTGAGAGAACAGCCCCGATACCGGCTTCAGACGCGTCCACCTCCACTTGGAATGGCAAAGTGGGATCCGGGTGCGCCAGCACTGGAGCCGAGGTAAACAGGTCCTTCAGTTTCCCCAAAGCCCTGTCCGCCTCAGCTGACCACCGCAAGCGCACTGGACCCCCCTTCAGAAGGGACGTTATGGGAGCTGCCACCTGTCCAAAACCCCGGATAAACCTCCGGTAGTAATTTGCAAAACCCAAGAACTGCTGCACCTCTTTAACCGTGGTTGGGGTTTGCCAATTACGCACGGCTGACACACGGTCGACCTCCATCCTCACCCCTGACGCAGACAACTGATAACCCAAAAAGGAGACCGACTCCTGGAAGAACAGACATTTCTCGGTTTTGACATACAGGTCATGCTCCAACAACCTCCTCAATACTCTGCGCACCAGGGCTACATGTTCGGCCCGGGTAGAACTGTACACCAGAATATCGTCTATGTACACCACTACTCCCTGCCCCTGCATGTCCCGGAAAATCTCATCTACAAAGGATTGGAAGACTGATGGAGCATTCATTAACCCGTATGGCATGACGAGATACTCGTAATGACCGGAGGTAGTACTAAATGCTGTCTTCCATTCATCGCCCTCTCTAATGCGCACCAAGTTATATGCGCTCCTGAGGTCCAATTTTGTGAAGAACCGTGCCCCGTGTAATGACTCCGTCATTGTCGCAATCAGCGGAAGTGGATAACTATATTTCACAGTAACCTGATTTAGACCGCGGTAATCAATACACGGGCGCAAACCTCCATCCTTTTTCTTCACAAAAAAGAAGCTTGAGGACGCGGGTGAAGTGGAGGACCGTATGTATCCCTGTCTCAGAGACTCGGCAATGTATGTCTCCATTGCCCTCTTCTCCTCCTGTGACAACGGATACACATGGCTCCGCGGGAGCGCAGCTCCTGCC
The DNA here is from genome assembly GCF_020615455.1 of Coregonus clupeaformis. Classification (NCBI taxonomy): domain Eukaryota; kingdom Metazoa; phylum Chordata; class Actinopteri; order Salmoniformes; family Salmonidae; genus Coregonus; species Coregonus clupeaformis. The sequence goes on from NC_059197.1 coordinate 35,499,925, forward strand.
TGGAGGTCTATCGCACAATCCCCCTGTCTATGAGGTGGCAACCGTGCCGCTCTTGTCTTGCTAAATACGAGTGCCAAATCCTCATACTCGGGGGGAATGTGCAATGCGGGCATCTGGTTCGGACTCTCCACCGAGGTCGCCCCTACGGAAACACCCAGACATAGCCCCTCACACTGAGCAGACCACCCTTTAAGAGCCCTCTCTGCCCACGAAATAGTAGGATCATGGGTAATCAACCAGGAAGCCCCAGTACCACCGGATACGCAGGAGAGTCGATCAGATAGAGCTGAATCGTCTCCTCATGACCCCCCTGCGTCTCCATCCTAAGTGGCGCTGTGACCTCCCTAATCAACCCCGGATCCTAACGGACGACTATCTAGGGCATGTACAGGGAAAGGATTATTTACCGGAAGGAGGGGAATCCCTAACTCTACACAGAATTTGCGATCTACAAAATTCCCAGCTGCGCCTGAATCTACTAGCGCCTTATGCTGGGAACGAGGTGCAACCTGTGGAAAACAAACATGTATGGTTATGTGTACGACAGAAAGCTCTGGGTAAGTGGGGCGCCTACTCACCTGGGAGGACTCCCCAATGTGTGGCCTGCCTTCTCCTCCACCAGGGGACCCTCCCCAGCACCTAGCCGCGGTGTGCCCTCCACGGCCACAGTTGGTGCAGGGACGGCCCCCCTCGGGCTCCTTCTTCTCCTTCCTCTAGCGCCAGCACCTCCGAGCTCCATCGGGCTCGGCTCGGAGGTGCTGGAGGGTGGAATGGGCGACCCCCACCTGGGACGTCCGCGGGTAGCGAGCAGGGTGTCCAGCCGAATGGCCATGTCAACCAACTGGTCAAATGAAAGCGTGGTATCCCTGCACGCCAACTCGCTGCGGACGTCCTCCCGGAGGCTGCAGCGGAAGTGGTCTATGAGTGCCCGCTCATTCCACCCTGCATCTGGCGCTAGAGTCCGGAACTCCAGTGCAAACTCCTGAGCGCTCCTCATCCCCTGCCGGAGGTAGAATAGACGCTCCCCCGCCGCCTTCCCCTCTGGTGGATGGTCGAACACTGCACAGAAGCGGCGGGAGAACTCTGCATAGGTGATAGTAGCGGCGTCTATTCTCCTCCATTCGGCGTTGGCCCACTCCAACACCTTGCCGGTGAGACAGGAGATGAGGGCGGAAACGCTCTCGTGTCCCGAGGGCGCCGGGTGTACGGTGGCGAGGTAGAGTTCAACTTGTAACAGGAACCCCTGACACCCGGCAGCGGTGCCGTCGTACGCCCTCGGGAGCGAGAGCCGAATCCCACTGGGTTCCGGACGTTGGACGGGCGGGCTGACCGATGGTGATGGTGCGGTAGGTGGGGGTGTGGGTACCCCGCTGGTCTCCCATCGATGGAGGGTGTTCATCACTCGGTCCAGGGCGTGCCCGATTTGGTTGATTCTGTCCTCCTGACCATGAAGGCGCTCCTCCATGATCTCAGTGGGTGCGGGTGCTCCTGCTGATTCCATAGAGATGGTGTGTAATTCTGTCAGGGTTGAGTGTAGAGGAACGTGGAATCACACGCAGGACACAGAGATTCAAAAAACAGATGTCTTTAGTGAAGTCCGACAGTACAAGCCAACACGGTAACAGGCCACAGGCGAAACATACGCACACTGGACTGTCCAAAGTAAAGGCGCACAACGTGCAGGACTCTCTCAAACAAAACGAAATACAGAGAGCACAGAACAGCGGACCAACATCTACACGTGACATCGAACAATTACACACAACACCTGACCAAACACAAGAGAACTAAATAGGGTGCCTAATGAACACTTAACAATGAACAGGTGTAACAAACAGACAAAACCAATCAAACATGAAACATCGAACGGTGGCAGCTAGTACTCCGGAGACGACGACCGCCGAAGCCTGCCCGAACAAGGAGAAGGAGCCGCCTCGGCCGAAACCGTGACAGACCTGTGTCCAAAAACAAGCTACAAATGGACAGTACCAAAACAAATCATCTAATGATTCTGTCTCTTCGCTGCAAAATCTGCAGAGCTGGGAAGATTGTATCCCCCATATAAATAACATTCTATTGGTAGCAAGAATTTTGTATAATAATTTAAATAGAAAAATGTGAAGTTTTGAATCCGGCGTCGTTTTGCGTATTAGTTCATAAACATTATGCCATGGAATCGGTACGTGAAAAATCTCTTCCCAACTATTTTGCAATCTATATGGGATGGCTGTCAATCCCTTGGTCCTTAAATGAAACTGATATACTTTTTTATTTATGTCAATTTTCTTTAACTAATTATGTTCTTCAATGCAGGTTCCTTACTTTTTCCCCCTTCCACTTTCCTCTTCCATTTTTGCGGTAATGCTGCAATTATTTGGTTGTAATTTTGGGTAGAGCAGACATTTCCATAAGTTTTTGTTAGCTGCATGTGCGACATTACTCCACCAGTCGTACCTATGATATAATTTACGAAGAGTATACCTTTTTTTATTTTTTTTATTTAAAAAATAATGTTTTTTTTAATCAATTAATATATTTGAGCAACCACAATATTTCTGCATTATTTGTTCTGTCGTTTCTGGAGGATTAAATTGAAAGTAACTGAAAGTGAGAGGTTGTAATCTGAATAAAGGGAAAAGGCCATTCTTGAACATGGGTGAGACAATCTTACTAATTTGCTAGATTTAAGTATAACTTTTGTATGACTGAAGCTTTTAGTGATAGTTCTAATGCTTTAATAGCTAATAATTTCTGTCCTCCGAATTCATATTCATTATATAAATTGGCCCGCTTAATTTTGTCTGGCTTGCCGTTCCAAATAAAATTGAATATTTTTTTCTCATATAATTTAAAAAACTTTTCGCTAGGTGTGGGCAAGACCATAAGCTAATAGGTAAACTGGGATGATACAAAAAAGTTAATCAGGGTGAGTTTTCCACAAATGTACAGGTATTTACCTTTCCATGGTAGCAAGATCTTATCTATTTTTGCTAACTTTCTATTAAAACGTATTGGAGTGAGATCATTTATTTCATTTGGGATATGTATTCCGAGTATATCCACATCACCATCAGACCATTTTATTTGTAAACTACATGGTAATGTAAAAATTGTATTTTTTAGTGATCGAATACGTAATATAGTACATTTATCATAATTTGGTTGTAATCCAGAGAGGTTAGAAAATGTATCTAGATATTCCATGAGGCTGTGGAGGGATTCTAGTTGTGGATTTAAAAGAAAACATGAATCATCAGCATACAATGACACCTTTGTTTTTAAGCCCTGGATTTCTAATCCCTTGATATTATTATTGGATCTGATTTGAATAGCTAACATTTCGATGGTAATAATAAATAGATATGCCAATAGTGGACAACCTTGTTTCACTCCTCTTGACAATTTAAAACTTTCGGAGAAATATACATTATTTATTATTTTACACCTAGGGTTACTATACATGATTTTAACCCATTTCATAAGAGATTCTCCAAAATTGAAATGCTCCAGGCATTTATATATAAACCCCAGTCTTACTTTATCAAATGCCTTTTTGAAGTCTGCTATGAATAGCAGGCCTGGTTTCCCAGATCTTCCATAGTGTTCTATTGTTTCCAGTACTTGTCTTATATTATCTCCAATGTATCGTCCATGTAAAAAACCTGTCTGATTAGAATGAATAATGTCCGACAATACCTTTTTAATTCTATGCGCTATACATTTTGCTAGAATTTTTGCATCACAACACTGAAGTGTAAGGGGCCTCCAATTTTTTTTAATGGACTGGATCTTTATATTTTCCACTTGTATCCTGTTTCAGTAATAATGAAATCAGACCTTCTTCTTGAGTGTCTGACAATCTACCATTTACATAGGAGTGGTTAAAACATTCTAATAACGGTCCTCTTAGTATATCAAAACAGGTTTGGTATACCTCGACTGGTATGCCATCCAACCCTGGAGTTTTCCCGGACTAAAAGTCTTTAATTGCATCCAGAAGTTCCTCCTCTGTAATTTCACCTTCACATGAGTCTTTCTGTTTGGCTGTTAATTTTATTTTAAATTAATAATTTACATTATCAATAGAATAAAAATCTCTGCAATTAGCTTCAGTTAGAGGAGATGGAGGCGACTGAATCGAAAACATATGCTTAAAGTACTTTGCTTCCTCCTTCAAAATATCATTTGGTGAATCATGGGTGACTCCGTCATTTGTAACCAGTTTCTTTAAAATATTTTTGGTAGCATTTCTATGTTGAAGATTAAAAAAGAATTTGGTGCATTTTTCCACATATTCCATCCAGTTAGCTTTATTTGTATAATATATTACACTTGATCTTTCTTGAATAAGTTTCTCCATTTATTTTTGTTTTTCCTCAAATTTTCTGAGCCTCTATGTCACAGATTGTATTGCTATCTATCTGTTCTGTTAGACCTTCTATTTCCTTTGTTAGCATGGACTCTTTTGACCTAAAATGCTTTTGTTTTCTAGATGAGTACTGAATTGCATGGCCTCTAAAGGCACATTTAAAAGTGTCCCATACAATAAGGGGATTTGCTGTACCTATGTAATGTCGGAACAAATCAGTTATAAATTCCTCTGTCCTAGTTAAAAACAAGTTATCATCCAATAGGCTTTGATTAAATTTCCAATATCCTCGCCCACGTGGAAATTCAGTAAGAGTAATGTATATGCCAATTATATGATGGTCCGACCGTTTCTGTTCCCTATCAACACTTTTTAAACTTTTGGTGCCAACGAGAATGACATAAGAATGAAGTCAAGACGACTAGCTTGATTGAGTCTCCGCCATGTTTATCTCACTAGATCAGGATATTTAAGCCTCCATAAATCTACTAGTTCTAATGTATCCATGACATTCACGATTTCCTTAAGAGCATGAGGGTGATTGTTTGTAGTGTGATTTCCTTTACGGTCCATTGAGCTATTTAAAACAGTATTATAATCTCTTACCATAATAATAGAGTCTTGTATTGCTTGCAGGGATGATAATTTATTATATATTTTTTCAAAGAAGTGTGGATCATCATTAATTGGTCCGTAAAGGTTAATGAGCCATATCTGTTTATGGTCCAATAACATATTTAAAATAATCCATCTACCTTGTGAATCTGTTTGGACAATTTGCACATTCGGATCGAAATTACTGTTAATTAATATCATCACCCCTTTTGAGTTTCTTAGCCGATGGGAGAAGTATATTTCGCCCCCCCCCCCATTCCCTTTTCCACGCAACTTCATCTAGAATTGTTGAATGGGTTTCCTGTAAACAATAGATATTATATTCCTTCTCTTTGAGCCATGTAAATATTGTTCTTCTGTTGTTATTATCTACTAATCCATTACAATTATAACTGGCTATACTTATTTTACCAAATACCATAATGAGATATAATTTTCAAATCTATTTGTCATTATATATGTTTGTAAATTTACCAATAAAAAATACCATAGTGACTGAGTGTCCATATAGCTATACCATAATATTTGCATTGTTACTAAGTAACCCTCCAATTGTTCTCCACTAATTGCCCCGCTAAAGTCCCTCATGGATCTTATTTCATCTCTCCCTCGGTTGCCCCCCCCCCCCCTTTTTTTGTCCTGATTGTGTACACCTGTTCCCCATTATGTTGTATTGTATTCCCTATTTAACCCTCTGTCGTTCATTGTGTGTTGTGTGTTATTGTATTCGTCATCGGCAGTGTTTCGTGTGCGGGTTGTTTAATCCTCCTTATGTGGAGATTGTTTTTCTACTCTGGTTACTTTCGAGTAAAGTACGTTTCCAGTAAGCTCTGTGTCCTGCGTTTGACTTCGCCTACCGCATTTCACCGTCGCACTCTGACAGAATAACACACCATCATGGAGTCAGCAGGATCGGCGGTGCCAAGGGGATCACTGGAGGAGCACGTAATCCACCAAGAGGCCATGATCCAGAACCTGGGCACCACCATGCAAGGGGTGATGGACACCTTGAGGCAATGGGAGAGTGGAGGTTTGCCCACACCTCCTCCTACGATACCACCACCATCAGCCATCGTTCCATATCCGGAGTCCAGTGGGATTCGGCTCTCGCTCCCTAGGGCTTATGATGGCACCGCGGCCGGGTGTCAGGGTTTCCTACTCCAGTTTGAACTCTACCTAGCAACCATTCACCCGGCGCCCTCGGGATACGAGAGCGTGTCCGCCCTCATCTCCTGTCTGTCTGGCAAGGCGCTGGAGTGGGCCAACGCCGAATGGGGTGGGATAGACGCCGCTACGGTCAGCTATGCGGAGTTCACCCGCCGCTTCCGGGCAGTATTCGATCATCCCCCAGAGGGTAAAGCGGCAGGTGAGCGTCTATTCCACCTTAGACAGGGGAGGAGGAGCGCGCAGGAGTTTGCGCTGGACTTCCGGACGCTAGCTGCCAACACGGGATGGAATGAGAGGGCCCTCATCGACCACTACAGATGCAGCCTGAGGGAGGACGTGTGTCGGGAATTGGCCTGCAGGGACACCAACCTCAGCTTTGATCAACTGGTGGACATGTCGATTCGCCTGGATACCCTGTTGGCTACCCGCGGACGTCCGGATTCGGGGCCGTCCATTCCATCCCTCAGCACTTCCGAGCCGACCCCTATGGAGCTTGGGGGTGCTGGTGCTAGGGAGACCAGGAGGGAGGCCGTCCCCTGCACCAACTGTGGCCGCAGAGGACACACTGCTGGTCGGTGCTGGGGAGGGTCTCCTAGGAATCGAGGCAGTGGGCGAAGCACTGATGAGTCATTCCAGGTGAGTAGGCACCCAACTCACCCAGAGTTCTCTGCTGATCATATGTGTATTAAAGTGGTGTTTCCCGAGGTTTCTCCTCACTCCCAGCATAAGGCGCTAGTAGATTCAGGCGCAGCTGTGAATTTTATCGATCGCCAGTTCACATATAACTTAGGGATTCCTATCGTACCTGTTGATGTGCCCTTCCCCATTCATGCCCTAGATAGCCACCCGTTGGGGTCAGGATTGATTAGGGAAGTCACAGAGCCTCTCAGGATGAAAACGCAGGAGGATCATGAGGAGATAGTACGTTTGTATTTGATTGATTCTCCTGCGTTTCCCGTGGTGTTGGGGCTTCCCTGGTTAACATCTTATGACCCCAACATTTCATGGCAGCAGAGAGTTCTCCAGGGATGGTCTGATCAGTGTACTGGGCGGTGTGTAGGCGTTTCCGTAGGGGCAACGACGGTGGAGAGCCCGAACCAAGTTCCCACCTTGCACATTCCACCTGAGTATGCCGATTTGGCTCTCGCCTTCAGTAAGAAGAAGGCGACTCAATTACCACCTCATCGACAGGGGGATTGTGCGATAGACCTCCAGGTAGGCGCTGCGCTTCCACGTGGTCACGTGTATCCTCTGTCTCAGGAGGAGACGGCCGCTATGGAGACCTACGTCACCGAATCTTTGAGACAGGGTTACATACTGCCGTCTACTTCCCCTGCGTCCTCAAGTTTCTTTTTTGTGAAGAAGAAGGATGGGGGTTTACGCCCGTGTATTGATTACCGTGGTCTAAATCAGATCACCATCAAATACAGCTATCCTCTCCCTCTGATTGCTATTATGACGGAGTCATTACACTGGGCGCGATTCTTCACAAAATTGGATCTCAGGAGCGCGTACAACCTGGTGCGCATTAGGGAGGGAGATGAGTGGAAGACAGCATTCAGTACCACCTCGGGTCACTATGAGTACCTCGTCATGCCATACGGGTTAATGAATGCTCCTTCAGTCTTCCAATCATTTGTGGACGAGATTTTCCGGGACTTGCATGGACAGGGTGTTGTGGTATATATTGATGACATTCTAATATACTCCGCTACACGAGCCGAGCATGTGTCCCTGGTACGTCGAGTGCTTGGTAGACTGTTGGAGCATGACCTGTATGCGAAGGCGGAGAAATGTCTGTTCTTCCAGGAGTCCATCTCCTTCCTGGGACATTGGTTGTCCGCGTCAGGGGTAGAGATGGAGATTGACCGCGTTTCTGCCATGCGTAATTGGCAGACTACCACCACGGTAAAGGAGGTGCAGCGCTTCTTGGGTTTTGCCAATTACTACCGGAGGTTTATCCGGGGCTTTGGACAGGTAGTGGCTCCCATTACCTCTCTGCTAAAGGGGGGTCCGGTGCGCCTGCAGTGGTCAGCTGAGGCGGACAGGGCGTTTAAACGTCTGAAGGACCTGTTTACCTCGGCTCCGGTGCTGTCGCATCCGGATCCCTCTTTGGCATTCCAGGTGGAGGTGGACGCTTCGAGGCTGGGATCGGGCGCTGTGCTGTCTCAGCGCTCGGGTACGCCACCTAAACTCCGCCCCTGTGCTTTCTATTCTAAGAAGCTCAGTCCGGCGGAGCGCAATTATGACGTGGGGGATAGGGAGCTGCTGGCTGTGGTTCAAGCCCTGAAGGTGTGGAGACATTGGCTTGAGGGGGCTAAACACCCTTTTCTCATTCTGACTGACCATTGTAACCTGGAGTACATCCGGGCAGCGAGGAGGCTGAATCCTCGCCAGACAAGGTGGTCAATGTTTCTTTCCCGCTTTGTATTTAAGCTCACCTATAGACCAGGGTCCCAGAACGCTAAGGCAGACGCCCTGTCCCGACTATATGACACAGAGGAGAGGTCCATTGAGCCCACTCCCATACTCCCAGAGTCTTGTTTAGTGGCACCGGTGGTGTGGGAGGTGGATGCGGAAATCGAGCGGGCGTTACGTTCCGACCCTACTCCTCCACAGTGTCCAGAGGGTCGGAGGTACGTGCCGCTCGAGGTTCGCGATCGTTTGATATACTGGGCTCACACGTCACCCTCCTCTGGTCATCCGGGTATTGGTCGGACAGTGCACTGCCTTAGTGAGAAGTACTGGTGGCCAACCTTAGCTAAGGACGTGAGGGTTTATGTCTCCTCCTGCTCGGTGTGCGCCCAGTGTAAGGCACCTAGACACCTGCCCAGGGGGAAGTTACAACCCCAACCCGTTCCACAACAGCCGTGGTCTCACCTATCGGTGGATTTTGTCACGGACCTTCCCCCCTCCCAGGGGAACACTACGATCTTGGTCGTTGTGGATCGGTTTTCTAAAGCCTGCCGTCTCATTCCCCTGCCAGGTCTCCCTACTGCCCTACAAACTGCTGAGGCCCTGTTTACACACGTCTTCCGGCACTATGGGGTGCCTGAGGATATAGTGTCTGATCGGGGTCCCCAGTTCACCTCTAGATTCTGGAGGGCATTTATGGAACGTCTGGGGGTCTCGATTAGCCTTACCTCAGGTTTTCACTCCGAGAGTAATGGGCAGGTGGAGAGAGTTAACCAGGATGTGGGTAGGTTTCTGAGGTCATATTGCCAGGACCGGCAAGAGGTGGATATATTCCCTGGGCAGAGATAGCCCAAAACTCCCTCCGCCATTCATCCACTAACCTTACGCCTTTCCAGTGTGTGTTAGGTTATCAGCCGGTTCTGGCACCTTGGCATCAGAGCCAGACCGAAGCCCCTGCGGTGGAAGAGTGGTTTCGGCGCTCGGAAGAAACTTGGACCACTGCGCATGTCCATCTGCAGTGGGCCATCAGGCGGCAAAAGGCGAGCGCCGATCACCACCACAGTGAGGCTCCGGTGTATGCACCGGGAGACCGGGTCTGGCTCTCGACCCGAAATCTGCTACTTCGCCTGCCCTGCCGGAAGCTGGGTCGGCGGTTTGTGGGGCCCTTTAAAGTCCTGAGGAGATTGAACGAGGTAAGTTATAGGTTACAACTGCCCATTAATTACCGCATTAACCCCTCGTTCCATGTGTCTCTCCTCAGGCCGGTGGTGGCTGGTCCACTCCAGGAGAGTGAGGTACGAGAGGCTCCTCGGCCCCTGTTGGACATCGAGGGGGCTCCGGCGTACTCAGTCCGTTCCATCTTGGATTCGAGGCGTCGGACGGGGGGCCTGCAGGATCTCGTGGAGTGGGAGGGGTACGGTCCGGAGGAATGGTGCTGGGTCCCCAGGAGGGACATTCTAGATCCCTCCATGTTGAGGGACTTCCACCGGAGTCATCCGACTCGCCCTGCTCCGCGTCCTCCTGGCCGTCCCCGAGGCCGGGGTCGGCGCGCCGCAAGGGGGTACTGTCACGGAATCAGCCGAGGCTGCTCCTCCTCCTTGCTCGGGCAAGCTTCGGCATTCGTCGTCCCCGGAGTACTAGCTGCCACCGATCTATGTTTCGGTGTTTGACTTGTTTTGTCCTGATTGTGTACACCTGTTCCCCATTATGTTGTATTGTATTCCCTATTTAACCCTCTGTCGTTCATTGTGTGTTGTGTGTTATTGTATTCGTCATCGGCAGTGTTTCGTGTGCGGGTTGTTTAATCCTCCATATGTGGAGATTGTTTTTCTACTTCGAGTAAAGTACGTTTCCAGTAAGCTCTGTGTCCTGCGTTTGACTTCGCCTACCGCATTTCACCGTCGCACTTTGACAGTAATTGTCTGCATCACTTCCAATCCCCCATGTTTTTTATATATATACTCCCCTTTATTACTTTTCAACCCCGCCATCCTTTCCCTACTTGGAGTAAATTAGTGAACAACAATGCCCAGGCCTCCACTTCCAGCCCATACCCACTACCTACACCTTATGGACACAGTCCATTTTACAATAATTCTATTTTATTTGTTTTTGCTCCTGAACTTCCTCTACTCTCAACCTCTCCGATCATTTTCATGATGTCCATCCGGTTTGCTTCTATATGCCATATCTTTCTAACTGTGCTCTTTCCCAAAAGCTCCCAACATACAACCTATATACTTATTATGGACACAGTATGCTTACATTATTAGTTATCTTGTTATTATTTGTTGTTATCTGTTATTAGTCCCATCTTTCAACTCCATTCAATACCTCCCATCTATCTCTTAACACCATCCATATAGGATTTCTATTTGCCATATATATTTCAACCGTACTGTGATGTTTTACAAAAGTTCTGAACCTTTCTATTCTCATTTCTTCTACAGATTGTGAATTAAAAATAAACATTTTTGCTAAAAGTATTATTATATTGTTGATCGATTGACTATGACTTTTCAGATCACCCAGTAATGCTATCTGCAAGGTTAGCTCCAGGTAAATATTGCAATCCTTTAGCCATTCCTGGACCTGTTTTCAAAAACAAGCTACAAATGGACAGAACCAAATCAAATGATCTAATGATTCTGTCTCTTCACAGCAAAATCTGCAGAGCTGGGAAGATTGTATCCCCCATATAAAAAACATTCTATTGGTAGCAAGAATTTTATATAATAATTTATATTGAAAGATTCTAATTTTTGAATCCGGTGTCGTTTTGCATGTCAGTTCATAAACACTATGCCATGGGATCGGTACGTCAAAAATCTCTTCCCAACTATTTTGCAATCTATATGGGACGGCTGTCAATCCTTTGGTCCTTAAGTGAAACTGTCATGTGAATTTCTATCTCTAATTCAACCCAAGCTTGAATCATTACCAGAGGTTGTAAAGCTCTGGTTTTAATCATCAATGATTCAAGGTCCACAATCCACAAGTAATTATCGGTCAATTTTATTCAAGGAGAGCTCTGCTCAAAAACACAAATATCCTGTTTTTTATACCCCTTGACAAACAAAGACACTATGCTCCTCCCACCTTTAGGTGGCTTTCTTAAACAGTTCCCGCCTTCCCCCTTGAATGGTTAGTAACGCCCCCTCTGTTAGTGGGTTGACACTACATGATAATTCTAACATTTATACTGTGTTTGGGGTGAAATTCTTTAGTCATTATTCTTAAAATCCAAATTAATCTAACAGAAACTGATATACTTTTTTATTTATCACAGTTTTCCTTAACCAATTATGTTCTTTAATGCAAGGCTGACAGACAAGTTCCTTACTTTCTCCCCCTTCCACTTTCCTCTTCCACTTTTGCGGTAAGGCTGCAATTATTTGGTTGTAATTTTGGGTAGAGCAGACATTTCCATATGTTTTTGTTAGCTGCATGTGCGACATAACTCCACCAGTCCTACCGATGATATCATTTACGAAGATTATACCTTTTTTAAACAATGGTTAAATTATAAAATTAGAAGATTGAGTTAAATTATACCAATGACTGTTATCACGTAAACTATGAAGCGTGCACTCAACACAGAAAACAATGATAGCAAATGTCAAACTCTATTTCTGTATTTCTGCAATAAAGTGATGTATGGTATATAAGAAATAAAAGATATGTGTCGCGTCGTCATTTCTATTGAATGTGTATCTCCATGTGTACAAAATGAGTGTTAACAGGCAGAAAACTAAAAGGATATTTGTTAGGCAAGGGTTTACTGTGCAGCCTGCGGTGTGGCCATCACAATCATGAACAACACAAGACATGACAGGATGAGGCCTCTCTCTCTCCCTCTCTCCCTCTCTCTCTCTCTCTCTCTCTCTCTCTCTCTCTCTCTCTCTCTCTCTCTCTCTCTCTCTCTCTCTCTCTCTCTCTCTCTCTCTCTTTCTCTCTCTGCTCCCTCTCTCCCTCTCTCTCTCTCTCTCTCTCTCTCTCTCTCTCTCTTCTCTCTCTCTCTCTCTCTCTCTCTCTCTCTCTCTCTCTCTCTCTCTCTCTCTCTCTCTCTCTCTCTCTCTCTCTCTCTCTGCCTTCCCCTCTGTCTCCCCTCTCTCCCTCCCCTCTCGCTCTCTCTCTGCCTCCCCCTCTGTCTCCCCTCTCTCCCCCCCTCTGTCTCCCCTCTCTTACCCCCCCTTTCTCTCTCTCTCTCTCTCTCTCTCTCTCTCTCTCTCTCTCTCTCTCTCTCTCTCTCTCTCTCTCTCTCTCTCTCTGTCTCTCTCTCTCTCTCTCTCTCTCTCACACACACACACACTGACCCATATTCATTTCGCTGGTCGTCCTTGGATGCAGGACCAAGACAAACATTCCAGAGGCTGTGTTGTGGTATGATATGTTGTGTTATGTTGTGTTGTGTTATGTTGTGTTGTAGTATGATGTGTTGTGTTGTGTTATGATGTGCTGTGTTGTGCGTTCTAACTGCTTGCCTTGGAAACAGAGGTACACTGGCCACTTTAAGAAATGGAACACTAGTCACTTTAATAATGTTTACATATATTGCATTATTCATCTCATATGTATATACTGCATTCTATAATATTCTACTGTATCTTAGTCCATGCCGCTCTGTCATTGCTCGTCCATATATGTATATATTCTTAAATTCCATTCTCTACTTAGATTTGTGTGTATTGGATATGTGTTGTGAAATTGTTAGATATTACTTGTTAGATATTACTGCACTGTCGGAGCTAGAAGCACAAGCATTTCGCTACACCAGCAATAACATCTGCTAAACACGTTTATGTGACCAATAACATCTGCTAAACACGTTTATGTGACCAATAACATCTGCTAAACACGTGTATGTGACCAGTAACATCTGATAAACACGTGTATGTGACCAATAACATCTGCTAAACACGTGTATGTGACCAGTAACATCTGATAAACACGTGTATGTGACCAATAACATCTGATAAACACGTGTATGTGACGAATAACATCTGCTAAACACGTGTATGTGACCAATAACATCTGATAAACACGTGTATGTGACCAATAACATGTGATTTGATTTGACACACTCTTTATACACCCATTCACTCTTATCCTCCTTCCTCAAAAAACAATTGGTTACTGTCCTTCTCCTCTGGACATGTTTCTCTCAAGGCTGCTTTATGTAATCTGTTTTCAATAGGTTAGTTATCTAACTGAACCAAACGGTTCAATTAAATTAGATTAGAATAAATGAGATTCCATGTATTTGCCTTTATTTATCATGTATTTGTTTGTTAATTTTTTGCTTGTTGCCCTCTGTACCCTGATGAACATGGTGGCACGGTGGACAACCAGTCAACTACACCCTGATGAACATGGTGGCACGGTGGACAACCAGTCAACTACACCCTGATAAACATGGTGGCACGGTGGACAACCAGTCAACTACACCCTGATAAACATGGTGGCACGGTGGACAACCAGTCAACTACACCCTGATGAACATGGTGGCACGGTGGACAATCAGTCAACTACACCCTGATGAACATGGTGGCACGGTGGACAACCAGTCAACTACACCCTGATGAACATGGTGGCACGGTGGACAACAAGTCAACTACACCCTGATGAACATGGTGGCACGGTGGACAACCAGTCAACTACACCCTGATGAACATGGTGGCACGGTGGACAACCAGTCAACTACACCCTGACGAACATGGTGGCACGGTGGACAACCAGTCAACTACACCCTGATAAACATGGTGGCACGGTGGACAACCAGTCAACTACACCCTGATAAACATGGTGGCACGGTGGACAACCAGTCAACTACACCCTGATAAACATGGTGGCACGGTGGACAACCAGTCAACTACACCCTGATAAACATGGTGGCACGGTGGACAACCAGTCAACTACACCCTGATGAACATGGTGGCACGGTGGACAACCAGTCAACTACACCCTGATGAACATGGTGGCACGGTGGACAACCAGTCAACTACACCCTGCAAGGACAAGCCTGTATACAGTACCCTTCCCTCCTGCAACTCTCTGCATGCACAGATCAATATATCCCATCGGTTAATCTGGTCCAACCAGCCCGGTTAATCTGGTCCACCCAGCCCGGTTAATCTGGTCCACCCAGCCCGGTTAATCTGGTCCACCCAGCCCGGTTAATCTGGTCTACCCAGCCCGGTTAATCTGGTCCAATCAGCCCGGTTAATCTGGTCCAACCAGCCCGGTTAATCTGGTCCACCCAGCCCGGTTAATCTGGTCCACCCAGCCCGGTTAATCTGGTCCACCCAGCCCGGTTAATCTGGTCCACCCAGCCCAGTTAATCTGGTCCAACCAGCCCAGTTAATCTGGTCCACCCAGCCCAGTTAATCTGGTCCACCCAGCCCGGTTAATCTTGTCCACCCAGCCCGGTTAATCTGGTCCAACCAGCCCGGTTAATCTGGTCTGTCCAGCCCGGTTAATCTGGTCTGTCCAGCCCGGTTAATCTGGTCCACCTAGCCCGGTTAATCTGGTCCACCCAGCCCGGTTAATCTGGTCCAACCAGCCCGGTTAATCTGGTCTGTCCAGCCCGGTTAATCTAGTCCGCCAAGCCCGGTTAATCTGGTCCAATCAGCCCGGTTAATCTGGTCCACCCAGCCCGGTTAATCTGGTCCAACCAGCCCGGTTAATCTGGTCTGTCCAGCCCGGTTAATCTGGTCTGTCCAGCCCGGTTAATCTAGTCCGCCCAGCCCGGTTAATCTGGTCCAATCAGCCCGGTTAATCTGGTCCACCTAGCCCGGTTAATCTGGGCCACCCAGCCCAGTTAATCTGGTCCAATCAGTCCGGTTAATCTGGTCTGTCCAGCCTGGTTAATCTGGTCTGCCCAGCCTGGTTAATCTGGTCCGACCAGACTGGTTAATCTGGTCCATCCAGCCCGGTTAATCTGGTCTACACAGCCCGGTTAATCTGGTCCATCCAGCCCAGTTAATCTGGTCCACCCAGCCCGGTTAATCTGGTCCACCCAGCCCGGTTAATCTGGTCCACCCAGCCCGGTTAATCTGGTCCACCCAGCCCGGTTAATCTGGTCCACCCAGCCCGGTTAATCTGGTCCATCCAGCCCAGTTAATCTGGTCCATCCAGCCCGGTTAATCTGGTCCACCCAGCCCGGTTAATCTGGTCCACCCAGCCCGGTTAATCTGGTCCACCCAGCCCGGTTAATCTGGTCCATCCAGCCCGGTTAATCTGGTCTACACAGCCCAGTTAATCTGGTCCACCCATTCCATTGAATCTGGTCCACTCAGCCCGGTTAATCTGGTCCACGCAGCCCAATCTCTAGTAATTGAGTCTGGTGAGGAGGTGACCCATCGGTGGTGTGTTGTCCAATGGAAACAAGATGTTCATGTTAATACACTGTCTATCCCCTAGCTGCGTTAAGGTCCATCACACTCTTTATCCCCTAGCTGCGTTCAGGTCCATCACACTCTTTATCCCCTAGCTGCGTTAAGGTCCATCACACTCTTTAACCCCTAGCTGCGTTAAGGTCCATCACACTCTTTAACCCCTAGCTGCGTTCAGGTCCATCACACTCTTTATCCCCTAGCTGCGTTAAGGTCCATCACACTCTTTAACCCCTAGCTGCGTTCAGGTCCATCACACTCTTTAACCCCTAGCTGCGATCAGGTCCATATGGGGCTCTGGAAATGCTTACAGGGTGAAATTGGCTTAAGTGAAGGAAGCCTGCCTGTCCATGTGCTTTCTTTGGTGCTCCCAATCAAATTATTCACAGACACAAGGGCCCCGTGGTCCACACACACCACACCACACACACACACACACACACACACACACAGACTGGGTGTTCTGTTGTAGTTAATAACTTGATGTAAATGTAGTCTGAGAGATGACAGAGGGAACCGCTGGGACCCAGCAGCATTATGGAGTGTGTGTGTGTGTGTGTGTGTGTGTGTGTGTGTGTGTGTGTGTGTGTGTGTGTCACCATAGCTGAATACTGATGAGAAAGCAAACATCAAAGAACTACCCAGCAGAAAAACACTCTATACTGTATTTTGTCTGAAACAGATCAATCAGAACAATTAAAAAAACAGCGCCTAGCACCGGGATTGAAAACACACACACGCACGCACGCAACACACACACACACACACACACACACACACACACACACACACACACACACACACACAAACACACACACACACACGCACGCGCGCACGCGCGCACACACGCACGCACACACACACACACACACACACACAGCAGGTAGCCTCGAGGTTAGCTCGTTTGGCCAATAACTGGAAGGTTGCCAGTCTGAATCCCTGAGATCTGTCACTGTGTCCTTGAGGAAGGCACTTAACCCCAAAGGTTCCAGGGGTGATGGACAATGGTGACCCTGGCCGTGACCCCACACCCTTTGGCGATATGCAATAAATACATTTCCATTACACACTTGGAACGATGAACACTTGTATAAGTGTGTACCAGGACAAATACACGCACCCCCATTATTATTATTATTATTATTATTATTATTACACACCAGCCCACCCTTCTGCCATTGAGAGAAAAGACAGTGACGACAGCGTGAGGTTTGTAAACCGGCTGCTGGAGACGAAGTGCAGCACGCACTGCTCGGTTTGTACATAAGTCGCGGATCGTCATCCTCGAGGAGACTCGCTGTCTATCTCCTCCGGGACGCGTCTAAAGTGCACTGGTAGGGGTAAAACGTGTCCTGTTCAGGAAGCTACTTTCCGTTATGTATCCAAGATATATCCAACTGGACTGCTGAAATATATAGCCTATCGGAGCGAGTCACCAGGGATGTAGTCTAGCCTGCGTGTGCCGTTATAACTTGATTAACGTTTTGGCATTGGTTCAAAGTTTTTATATATATATATATATATGGGAGGCTGAACATTGGGCAACACAAGCCAGGTCGACAAAGTTACCTAAATGAAAATGTCCTCGACGCTCAGCTCCCTTTCGCCGAACAAGAGCAGCCTTTTCACTGCGAGCTACGAGAGGACGGACCTCACCGAGGCGCAAAGACAGATGAGCCTGCTTCTCTTCGGCTTGTGCGTAGCCATCGCCGCTGCTACCTTCATGGGAGGTGTGTATTCTCTCTTCTTTTTCATTCGGATGAGGTGGAAAACCATCCTGTGGCTCATCGTGGCTTCGATGTCCGTGGACGACCTGCTCAGCGTGATACCTCTCTCCCTCTTCATGCTCCTCCAGTGGGAGAGAGATGGAGATGGAGGGTCGGTGACCATATGCACTTTATCCGGACTTCTCTATGTTTTCCAAGGACTCTCCAGCAATATGAAAGCTTGCCTTATCGCAGCCTACACCTTTTACGTTACCAAGCGAGAAGGAAGCCCTCGGCCGTTGAGGGTGATGTTGGCGATAGCCGGGGTGTGGGTAGTCAGCCTGGCCGTCAGTGTACTACCCCTGTGCGGCTGGGGGAGTTTCACCCCGCACTCTCTCGGCTGCTTCCCGGAGAGACGAAGTTTTTACGTTCTGCTCCTATTTTCTTTGTACTCCCTGTGTCTCTGCGGATTGGTGCTCTTCTTCGTTCCTCTCACCTACCAGCTCCTGTGTTCCAGGGAGCCACAGAGGACGTTCTACCCGAGCTACTTGGATATAGCCAGGGATCTGAGAGGGGACAGGTCTGCGCCTCTCTGCGACCTCCCGTCCTTCTCTCGGGATAGCTTGGACAGAAGTTTCAGTGCCTACAACGAGCTGAGTCCGGGTGGTTTGGGGAAAGAGCTAGGGGTGCGGGGCAAAGTGGAAACATATACCTGCCCAACCCCTGCCTCTGACGGTGTACTGAGGGATGACGGAACCATCAGTAACTGGGAATCCCCGGTGTTCTTTGCACAAAAGCGCTTCTCCATGATCCTGGCGGTGGTGAGAGTTGTCTTGTGGATGCCTATGATGGTGAGTGGGCTAGAGATGCTAAAATGTGTAGATTAAGAAATAGATAATCATAGCTAGGCTATGTATGCTCCTATAACAAATAGGTGTTCATGTGGGGTTTACGATAGGGCTATTGCATTGTATTCAGTGTGTTTTCTTAGTCCTACAATGCCACGTTGAATAGGCCTTCTGCCTACTCTGTAAAACGTAGGGGAACGTGGGGTAACTACCCCCCCTTTGGTAGCAAAGTTTGGTAACTGTTTTTGTATGTGGATGATGGTCATGCTTAGGCAAACAAACTATGAAGGGGAAATAAGTAGCTACTTTTTTTTGTGTTATTTAATGAAATGATGTTTTTAGAAAAGGGGCGTGTTTCCCAAGTACCAGGGTAACTGGGCCGGCCACTGAAGATTAGTGTGTTAAAATCTATCTAAATTCAATCTAATAAACAAAATGGCATTGCACATCTCACTGTTAATATCCTCACTATAGTTAGGTTTCCATTCAATTGGCAACAGATTTTCATGCAAATATTCTAAAATCTACATAAAAACATTATGCACATTTTCCCACCAGAGATGTTTCCATCAAACTGACTTGTTGTGGATAAAAGGCTGTGGGTGACGATGAAGTGCACATCAAAAGTTCAAGTTCAAAGTTCATCAAAAGTTGGGTTTCCATCACATTTTCAACTACTGATGTTTTTTTCACAGAAGATGTTGCGTTATAAATGTGCCCACTTTGGTATTGGCACATGCTTTTCTAGCCAACCGCTCACAGATACAGTGCAGGTGTAGCCTACATGATGAGATTATCATGGACAAAAGAGAGAGATTATTTCAAACAGCAGGCAAGCATCGATAATCATGTCACCAGAATAAGAATTTTCGATTTTTCTTGGAAAGGAGCGTCAAGCTCATAACCGTGTACTTTCAGCTGCCCCGCTGGTTTTTATCAATTTGTATCTCTAAACAAGTGGATTATTTATCTTTAGGCTCCCCTAATGGTATATTTACATTTACATTTACGTCATTTAGCAGAGCGACTTACAAATTGTATATACTGTGCATTCGGAAAGTATTCAGACCCCTTCCCTTTTGGGAAGTGGATTAAATGGATTACATATTTTTCTCATCATTCTACACACAATACCCCATAATGACAAAGTGAAAACAGGTTTTTAGACATTTTAGCAAATGTATTCAAAATAAAAAACAGAAATCCCTTATTTACATAACTATTCAGACCCTTTGCTATGAGACCTCAAATTGAGCTCAGGTGCATCCTGTTTCCATTGATCATCCTTGAGATGTTTCTACAACTTGATTGGAGTCCACCTGTGGTAAATTCAATTGATTGGACATGATTTGGAAAGGCACACACCTGTCTATACAAGGTCCCACAGTTGACAGTGCATGTCAGAGCAAAAACCAAGCCATGAGGTCGAAGGAATTGTCCGTAGAGCTCCGAGACAGGATTGTGTCGAGGCACAGATCTGGGGAAGGGTAGCAAAGAAGTTCTGCAGCATTGAAGGTCCCCAAGAACATAGTGGCCTCCATCATTCTCAAATGGAAGAAATTTGGAACCACCAAGACTCTTCCTAGAGCTGGCCGCCCAGCCAAACTGAGCAATCGGGGGAGAAGGACCTTGGTCAGGGAGGTGACCAAGAACCCGATGGTCACTCTGACAGAGCTCCAGAATGTACCTAAAGTTGAGGTCCGGGGATTGATGACTGCTTTGCCAAGAGTGTGCAAAGCTGTCATCAACGCAAAGGGTGGCTATTTGAAGAATATCAAATATCATTTATTTGAATTTGTTTAACACTTTTTGGGTTACTACATGATTCCATATGTGTTATTTCATAGTTCTGATGTCTTCACTATTATTATACAATGTAAAAAATATTTTAATATTTTAATGAGTATGTACAGTGGGGAAAAAAAGTATTTAGCCAGCCACCAATTGTGCAAGTTCTCCCACTTAAAAAGATGAGAGAGGCCTGTAATTTTCATAATAGGTACACGTCAACTATGACAGACAAATTGAGAATTTTTTTTCCAGAAAATCACATTGTAGGATTTTTTATTAATTTATTTGCAAATTATGGTGGAAAATAAGTATTTGGTCACCTACAAACAAGCAAGATTTCTGGCTCTCACAGACCTGTAACTTTTTCTTTAAGAGGCTCCTCTGTCCTCCACTCGTTACCTGTATTAATGGCACCTGTTTGAACTTGTTATCAGTATAAAAGACACCTGTCCACAACCTCAAACAGTCACACTCCAAACTCCACTATGGCCAAGACCAAAGAGCTGTCAAAGGACACCAGAAACAAAATTGTAGACCTGCACCAGGCTGGGAAGACTGAATCTGCAATAGGTAAGCAGCTTGGTTTGAAGAAATCAA
The DNA here is from genome assembly GCF_020615455.1 of Coregonus clupeaformis. Classification (NCBI taxonomy): domain Eukaryota; kingdom Metazoa; phylum Chordata; class Actinopteri; order Salmoniformes; family Salmonidae; genus Coregonus; species Coregonus clupeaformis. Next base: position 35,520,827 of record NC_059197.1, read on the forward strand.
CTGTGGGAGCAATTATTAGGAAATGGAAGACATACAAGACCACTGATAATCTCCCTCGATCTGGGGCTCCACGCAAGATCTCACCCCGTGGGGTCAAAATGATCACAAGAATGGTGAGCAAAAATCCCAGAACCACACGGGGGACCTAGTGAATGACCTGCAGAGAGCTGGGACCAAAGTAACAAAGCCTACCATCAGTAACACACTACGCCGCCAGGGACTCAAATCCTGCAGTGACAGACGTGTCCCCCTGCTTAAGCCAGTACATGTCCAGGCCCATCTGAAGTTTGCTAAAATGCATTTGGATGATCCAGAAGAGGATTGGGAGAATGTCAGATGAAACCAAAATATAACTTTTTGGTAAAAACTCAACTCGTCGTGTTTGGAGGACAAAGAATGCTGAGTTGCATCCAAAGAACACCATACCTACTGTGAAGCATGGGGGTGGAAACATCATGCTTTGGAGCTGTTTTTCTGCAAAGGGACCAGGATGACTGATCCGTGTAAAGGAAAGAATGAATGGGGCCATGTATCGTGAGATTTTGAGTGAAAACCTCCTTCCATCAGCAAGGGCATTGAAGATGAAACGTGGCTGGGTCTTTCAGCATGACAATGATCCCAAACACACCGCCCGGGCAACGAAGGAGTGGCTTCGTAAGAAGCATTTCAAGGTCCTGGAGTGGCCTAGCCAGTCTCCAGATCTCAACCCCATAGAAAATCTTTGGAGGGAGTTGAAAGTCTGTGTTGCCCAGCGACAGCCCCAAAACATCACTGCTCTAGAGGAGATCTGCATGGAGGAATGGGCCAAAATACCAGCAACAGTGTGTGAAAACCTTGTGAAGACCTACAGAAAACGTTTGACCTGTGTCATTGCCAACAAAGGGTATATAACAAAGTATTGAGAAACTTTTGTTATTGACCAAATACTTATTTTCCACCATAAATTGCAAATAAATTCATAAAAAATCCTACAATGTGATTTTTCTGGATTTTTTTTCTCATTTTGTCTGTCATAGTTGACGTGTACCTATGATGAAAATTACAGGCCTCTCTCATCTTTTTAAGTGGGAGAACTTGCACAATTGGTGGCTGACTAAATACTTTTTTTCCCCACTGTATGTCCAAACCTTTGACTGGTAGTGTATAAAACATTAACCTTACGCACCACACCCTAATACGGAATTGTTTTTTCTCTTAATCATATCACAATCAACTTTTACCAGGTGAATTTAGACCCAAATAAAAAAATTTTTTTTTAGAATATGCAAATTAGGTAATACCTCATTACATATGCCCATATTTGCATATCACGCAAATGTATTTTTCTGGACATTGGATGAAGTCAGCCTATTTTTTTTTGTTTCATTGTGTTAAGACACGCCAGGACCGGACTTGACCAGAGCAGATTGTGGATAAATACTTTTTATCTGTAAAACACTAAAGACGTACGTAAAATGCATTTTTGATGAATATTTCCAAATAAAATGTTATGTAGAATAAAAATTTTACAGCATACAAACGCTGACTGACATTTGTGGGAATAATTTAGCTGTGCATAATTAGTTACACAAGACATATCCAAGCAGGGGACAACAGTAGAATATCACTTGCAAACGACCTTGAGTCAGTTTGTATAACACCTGAATATTCGTTTTCAAATCAAATATGCTAAATCAAAATATTGATCAATCTTATTAACCCTGGCACCTGCGTGTTCGGAGAGCTGTTCTTCAAGCAGTCTTCAGAGTTAGAAGAAGACGTCGACGTCGGAGTCATGGCGACTGAATTACTATTTCCTGTGGTAAAATGATTAAAAAATATATTTTAACCATAAAATCAAAGTATTTCAATTCTTGCCCTCTGGGCAAGTCTGGAGAATACAGTTGAAGTCGGAAGTTTACATACACCTTAGCCAAATACATTTAAACTCAGTTTTCCCCAATTCCTGACATTTAATCACAGTAAAAATTCCCTGTTTTAGGTCAGTTAAGATCACCACTTTATTTTAAGAATGTGAAATGTCAGAATAATAGTAGAGAGAATGATTTATTTCAGCTTTTATTTCTTTCATCACATTTCCAGTGGGTCAGAAGTTTACATACACTCAATTAGTATTTGGTAGCATTGCCTTTAAATTGTTTAACTTGGGTCAAATGCTTCGGGTAGCCTTCCACAAGCTTCCCACAATAAGTTGGGTGAATTTTGTCCCATTCCTCCTGACAGAGCTGGTGTAACTGAGTCAGGTTTGTAGGCCTCCTTGCTCGCACATGCTTTTTCAGTTCTGCCCACAAATGTTCTATAGGATTGAGGTCAGGGCTTTGTGATGGCCACTCCAATACCTTGACTTTGTTGTCCTTAAGCCATTTTGCCACAACTTTGGAAGTATGCTTGGGTCATTGTCCATTTGGAAGACCCATTTGCGACCAAGCTTTAACTTCCTGACTGATGTCTTGAGATGTTGCTTCAATATATCCACATAATTTTCCTTCCTCATAATGCCATCTATTTTGTGAAGTGCACCAGTCCCTCCTGCAGCAAAGCACCCCCACAGCATGATTCTGCCACCCCCGTGCTTCACGGTTGGGATGGTGTTCTTCGGCTTGCAAGCAACCCCCTTTTTCCTCCAAACATAACGATGGTCATTATGGCCAAACAGTTCTATTTTTGTTTCTTCAGACCAGAGGACATTTCTCCAAAAAGTACGATCTTTGTCCCCATGTGCAGTTGCAAACCGTAGTCTGGCTTTTTTATGGCGGTTTTGGAGCAGTGGCTTCTTCCTTGCTGAGCGGCCTTTCAGGTTATGTCGATATAGGATTCATTTTACTGTGGATATAGATACTTTTGTACCTGTTTCCTCCAGCATCTTCACAAGGTCCTTTGCTGTTGTTCTGGGATTGATTTGCACTTTTCGCACCAAAGTATGTTAATCTCTAGGAGACAGAACGCGTCTCCTTCCTGAGCGGTATGACGGCTGCGTGGTCCAATGGTGTTTATACTTGCGTACTATTGTTTGTACAGATGAACGTGGGACCTTCAGGCGTTTGGAAATTGCTCCCAAGGATGAACCAGACTTGTGGAGGTCTACAAATATTTTTCTGAGGTCTTGGCTGATTTCTTTTGATTTTCCCATGATGTCAAGCAAAGAGTCACTGAGTTTAAAGGTAGGCCTTGAAATACATCCACAGGTACACCGCCAATTGACTCAAATGATGCCAATTAGCCTATCAGAAGCTTCTAAAGCCATGACATCATTTTCTGGAATTTACCAAGCTGTTTAAAGGCACAGTCAACTTAGTGTATGTAAACTTCTGACCCACTGGAATTGTGATACAGTGAATTATAAGTGAAATAATCTGTCTGTAAACAATTGTTGAAAAAAATGACTTGTGTCATGCACAAAGTAGATGTCCTAACCGACTTGCCAAAACTATAGTTTGTTAACAAGAAATTTGTGGAGTGGTTGAAAAACAAGTTTTAATGACTCCAACCTAAGTGTATGTAAACTTCCGACTTCAACTGTATACTGTATCTAAGGATAATCACACACCATTTGGTGAATGCAGAGGCTTCTGAAGCTGAAAGAAATGTGTTGGCGTATGGGAAGAGTCTGACTTTCGGGAAATGGCAGTTACAGACAAGTACACTGAATTAAGACTACCAAAACTCCAAAAGCCTATTTAGACTCAATCACCATCTCTTTAAAGTAAGTTACTAGATGTAGTTCAGTTTGTAACATTTTCTATGAAATAGGCGTTTGAAATTCTGTGTAATTCAATGTAGTGAGCTTTGAAATTATTGATGTATGTCCATTATAAAGTGGTTAAAATTCATTCAAATGTTGATGACGGTAGTATGATAAACAAAAAAAAATAGACATTTTCGTCAAGTTTTTGACATTTTTATGTTTACTTTTTGAAAATACTAATATTAATGGACCAAAATACCAACAAATCTCAAAATGTTTTTTTTGGTAGATGCAAAAATGTAATTTCAGCCTGTGGTGCCTGGCCTTAATTAGATTATACACTGAGTGTACAAAACATTAGGAACACCTGCTATTTCCCAGACATAGACTGACCGGGTGAATCCAGGTGAAAGCTATGATCCCTTATTGATGTCACTAGTTAAATCCACTTCAATCAGTGTAGATGAAGTGGAGGAGACAGGTTAAATAATTATTTTTAAGCCTTGAGACAATTGAGACATGGATTGTGTATGTGTGCAATTCTGAAGGTGAATGGGCAAGACAAAATATTTAAGTGCCTTTGAACGGGGTATGGTAGTAGGTGCCAGGCAAACCGGTTTTATTGTGTCAAGAACTGCAACGCTGCTGGGTTTTTCATGCTCAACAGTTACCTGTGTGTATCAAGAATGTTCCACCACCCGAAGGACATCCAGCCAACTTGACACAACTGTGGGAAGCATTGGGCCCTGTGGAACGCTTTTGATACCTTGTAGAGTCCATGCCCCGACGAATTGAGGCTATTCTGAGGGCAAAAGGGGTGCAACTCCATATTAGGAAGGTGCTCTAATGTTTTGTACGCCTAGTGTATATAACTTTTTCTAAATTATGAGTGTCTTAAAAAATGTAGATGATACCATTTATTGTTGACAGCCAGGGAAAGTGTTGGAAAAGATGTGGTGACATAAAGTGGTTTCTGTTCGAATTACAGGGGAAGGTGGGCAGTTACCCCACATTACCCTATGTCATAATCTAATGATGAATTAGATTCATGAAGTAGGCCATAGGGGCCTAACTAAGCCATTTCATTCACAGACTCTGGTGCTCGTGCGTCATGCTGTGAATGCCCCCAGCTCGTACCTTGAAACGGTGGAAACGGTGAGCTTCTTCCTGACCCTGCTGGCGCCTGCGGTCACGCCGGTGTTCATGCTCTCCGAGCGCTGGATCCACCTTCCGTGCGGGTGCTTCATCGACTGCCAGCGGGACACAGAGCAGGAGCCCACCGGTAGGCTATTCCCTCTGTGATTGTAAAGGGCCAGTGAGCTGAGGTGCAGAGTGGAAAAACATATGGGTGCAAACCAGACGCTTATCTAAAGCAACGTAACATTTTAACATAGGTAACATAGCCTTATATGCCTCCGAGAATCATAACATACAGTATAGACCTACGCATTAAACCTAACACATTTACACGGACACCGTTACAAAAAAAAAATGTGGGTCTGAAACACATAAGCCTACATCAATGTCATAAAATAAATCTAAATGCAATTTGTTTTTGTTTGTTTTTTTGTTGCAAAAGTCACTACACATTTTCATTTTCTTCCCACAGCAAAGAAGAGGTTTGAGTTTAACCTCTCCTTCCATCAAGGGTACGGAATATACAAGATATCCCACGCGACCAAACCCCACCGCAGCCCGTCCGTCGAGAAGCCTTCCTATCACAACCTCTTCAACTGTGACTTCACAGAAAACCAACTTGCAGTGCTGGACAGCTCCGGGGTCGCGAGCCTGCAGGCCGAGCTCGAGTTCAGGACCCCACGTGCGGTGGACAGCTCCCCACTGCGTGAGCATGACGAGCTGCTTCTCGAGGCAGTGGCAGGTGGAGGAGAGGCCCTCGCGCTGGCAGACTGCCTCCAGTTTCCTCACGATAACCATGGAGACCAGGACGGCTTCTTCTGCGGGCCCAGCTCCCGGGACCACGAGGACCTCAACCTCACCGACACGTCGTCGGTGTTCGAGGGAATGGAACGGAGACTGTCGCATGTGGAGTGCAGAAAAATCGAGCTGACGGACTGGGAGTGGTGTAGGAGTAAATCCGAGAGGAACCCCAGACAGGTAGCTTACCTCGCAACGTTTCCCTGATAGGCTAACATAAACTAACCTTTAGGCTATACCAACCAAGTGACATATATTTAGAAAATAATATGTCTCTGGGCTAGACTATAGGTTAGCTAGGCAAATACATTTTTACACTAAGGCTGCATGACATTGACCTGTATAGCCTAACCCAGTGTTTCTTCATCCTGGTCCTGGGAACCCAAAGGGGTGCATATTGTTGTTTTTGCCCTAACACTACACAGCTCATCATCCAGCTTTAGATTTGAATCAGGTGTGTGTAGTGCTGAGGCAATAAATACAAATGTGCATCCCTCTGTGTTCCCAGGACCAGAATTAAGAAACACTGGGTAACATATAGACTAAAGCCTTGTTCACATTGGCAGTTTTGAAGTGACTCATATCCTATATTATTGCATATCCGATTAGATTCTGTTCTATTTCCTGCAGTCTGAACAGCCAAAAAGCACATGGAATCTGATATTTCAAACCACATTTCAAACCACCTTCGTAGATGGTTTGAAGTCAGTTACAAATCTGATTTATTTTCCCTCAAGTGGTTTCTAGACTGTTATTTGGCATATCTTGTTGCTTGCCAGCTACTCTGTTGACAGTTTGACAAGAAAATGTGGTAGCTAACTAGCTTGTTAATTGTTTACAAATAAATTAGTGAATGTGCTAGAAAGCTGAACAGCTAGCTAGCTAGCTAGTTGACTGCTGTGACTAGCCCAAAATTATTGTTTTGAAAGTTGGATAATTTTATCTTTTGAGGCTTTAAAAGTATTCTTACACTATGATTTTGAACATTCAAAGCAATTGGGAAACGTTCCATGGCAGGCATTGTTGTCACCTTAGCTTGCTACATAATTTCTGAGTGACAGGAAGCACGAGCACCAATCAGCCTACACCACTGTGCACACACCTGTCATTACTATGACAACCAGCATAGCCACGTCAGCAAATGACTGCTGTCTGAACACACACACATCCAATTTGGTCACTTGTAACTTGCTGTTTGGACAGTTAGTATTCCAAAAAGTTAGAGCATGGCGCTTGCAACGCCAGGGTTGTTGGTTCGTTTCCCACGGGGGGCCAGTATGAAAATGTATGCACTCACTAACTGTAAGTTGCTCTGGATAAGAGCGTCTGCTAAATGACTAAAATGTAAAAATGTACAACTGATTTGAGCATTAAGGCCTGCAGTGTGAACAAGCCTTAAGTGACCAATATGCCCCCTGCTATCTAGCCATCATATTATATTGCTTATCCTCCAAAACTTTCCCTTTTTTCTGGGTTTATTCTCACTGCAAACAAGTCAGCAATCAAGACCAATCATGATAATTAATTAACAGCAGCTATAGTGATGAACTAGCCTAAAAAGTGCCCCATAAAACAGATGGACTTTCCATCTCCCTAGACCACTTGTGAGTTGACACACATTACGGTAGGCGGAAATGACCGGTAGCCTTTGTACCGAGAGCGCCTGTCGTCGCTGGCAACGCCGGATGGCTTCTAATTGTGATTTTTTTTAAAGCGCACAGATGGTACAAAGTCACGCAAATGTCCCGTTTTAACGGTTCACTGTTAGAACATCTAGTAACTTCACTTGAAAACAATAATCTAATCCACTGTGTGTGTGTGTGTGTGTGTGTGTGTGTGTGTGTGTGTGTGTGTGTGTGTGTGTGTGTGTGTGTGTGTGTGTGTGTGTGTGTGTGTGTGTGTGTGTGTGTGTGTGTGTGTGAGATGGACTTGTGCTTGCATTGAAGGGACAGTAATTGTAAAGAGTCCCATTAGAGTCCCAGTCATGTTGTTGTTGTCCTTTTAACACATCAACCCAGATCCATGTCAGTAATCAAAGCACAGATCGATGGCCAGAATCATGTCAGTGAATTATCCCTGACCTTACACCCCACCACCCTGTTAAAATGACAACAGTAGGTAGGCCTACATGTAAACGGCACTATGTTGTTTTGCTGTCCTTCCTGTCTTAGTTTACCATTTTCTCGAACTTACCTCAGAATAGTAGGGTTGTACGCTGAATTTGACAGTTGTGGTTTCTAGGAATCCTCATTTTATTCAGATATAACCCTATGATTCTAGTCTAATTTCTCAGGATAGGCCTTACCTTCAAACCAATGTGTTTAATTTAACACCATGAAAATCCATTAACTCTTTGTGAACTGTGAAAAAAAATCAGGTCTGTCTATTTAGATTCAGTTCTGTAGACAGGGTTTTAAGCCCTGATGTGAATAGCGCCAGTGAAAGGTGTGAGGGAGGTGTGTATACAGTAAACAGCTGTAGGGAGGCAGGCTAAACAGTCGCTCCACTGCTGCAGGCCAAGTGTTTAGAAATCACAGGAGCGAACGATGAGAAGAGAAAGAACCCGTTTGAGACCACCCACTCAGTCCCCTTTCTCAAAGACACACATTCACACTCACACACACCTGTGTACGTTCGTACGTGTGTATGTGTGTGTATGTGTTGTACCCTGAGTATTGTTCTGGTAATGGGTTCCTGACGCTAGCTGATAATGTCAGACTGAATGATATTGAGCTGACAGCCAGGAGAAGTCAGACTGAATGATAATGAGCTGAGAGCCAGGAGAAGTCCGACTGAATGATATTGAGCTGCCAGCCTGGAGAAGTCAGACTGAATGATATTGAGCTGAGAGCCAGGAGAAGTCAGACTAAATGATATTGAGCTGAGAGCCAGGAGAAGTCAGACTGAATGATATTGAGCTGCCAGCCAGGAGAAGTCAGACTGAATGATATTGAGCTGACAGCCAGGAGAAGTCAGACTAAATGATATTGAGCTGCCAGCCTGGAGAAGTCAGACTGAATGATATTGAGCTGACAGCCAGGAGAAGTCCGACTGAATGACATTGAGCTGACAGCCAGGAGATGTCAGACTGAATGATATTGAGCTGACAGCCAGGAGAAGTCAGACTAAATGATATTGAGCTGCCAGCCTGGAGAAGTCAGACTAAATGATATTGAGCTGACAGCCAGGAGAAGTCCGACTGAATGACATTGAGCTGACAGCCAGGAGAAGTCAGACTGAATGATATTGAGCTGACAGCCAGGAGAAGTCAGACTAAATGATATTGAGCTGACAGCCAGGAGAAGTCAGACTGAATGATATTGAGCTGCCAGCCAGGAGAAGTCAGACTGAATTATATTGAGCTGCCAGCCTGGAGAAGTCAGACTGAATGATATTGAGCTGACAGCCAGGAGAAGTCAGACTAAATGATATTGAGCTGACAGCCAGGAGAAGTCAGACTAAATGATATTGAGCTGAGAGCCAGGAGAAGTCAGACTGAATGATATTGAGCTGAGAGCCAGGAGAAGTCAGACTGAATGATATTGAGATGACAGCCAGTAGAAGTCAGACTAAATGATATTGAGCTGACAGCCAGGAGAAGTCAGACTAAATGATATTGAGCTGAGAGCCAGAAGAAGTCAGACTGAATGATATTGAGCTGCCAGCCTGGAGAAGTCAGACTGAATGATATTGAGCTGAGAGCCAGGAGAAGTCAGACTAAATGATATTGAGCTGAGAGCCAGGAGAAGTCAGACTGAATGATATTGAGCTGACAGCCAGGAGAAGTCAGACTAAATGATATTGAGCTGACAGCCAGGAGAAGTCAGACTAAATGATATTGAGCTGAGAGCCAGGAGAAGTCAGACTGAATGATATTGAGCTGAGAGCCAGGAGAAGTCAGACTGAATGATATTGAGATGACAGCCAGTAGAAGTCAGACTAAATGATATTGAGCTGACAGCCAGGAGAAGTCAGACTAAATGATATTGAGCTGAGAGCCAGAAGAAGTCAGACTGAATGATATTGAGCTGCCAGCCTGGAGAAGTCAGACTGAATGATATTGAGCTGAGAGCCAGGAGAAGTCAGACTAAATGATATTGAGCTGAGAGCCAGGATGTAACGATCCCGGCAGTCTGAGTCGGGTCCTGTCTGTGGACTAGTTTTTTCTGCTCGTGATCTCCAGTTTCCCGAGGGTTCTGGAACGCTCCGGGGAGCTCTCTTGATTTCCGCACCTGCATCCCATCAGCAATCTGCACACCTGGTCCTGATCATCACCCTTCTTAGGCTCTGGCCTAACATCCATTCCCTGCCGGATCGTTAGCCATGAACAGTAGGTTTACCAGAGTATCAGTCTTAGAGCCTAGCGTTAGTTTTGTTGTTTTTGCACCTTGTTGTTTACTTACCTCCGTTTTGTTCCATCTGCAGTCACCCGTCCGGAACCTTCATCCAACCTCTGCCTGGTGGTCGGCGGCTGCCGACCCATGATGGGATCAACCACTGCACCCCCAACAACTAATCAACGCCTCCCGCTCTGTTCCCTGGATTATTCAGCATCACTCTTGAATTGTAAATAAACACTCACCTTCGTTTCAACTTACCTTGTCCTGGTCTGCTTCTGGGTTCTGGCTTTGCAACTCGTGACAGAACGATCCGGCCAGTAATGAACCCAGCGGACCTGGACTCTGTTCGCCATGCCATTACCCAGCAGGAGAAGATGTTGGGCCATCATAGCACGGTACTACAGGAGATCGCGTTGTCAGTTCGGAACCTTTCTACCGGTCTGACGGAGGTCCAGAACCAACGCCAGTTTCCGGTGGAGGATCCACTACCGGTTTCACCCATCTCGCCTGCCGCTTCTGGAGCTGTGTCCTTCCGTGAGCCCAAGGTTCCGACGCCGGATAAATATGAGGGGGAGCTGGGAAGATGCCGTTCCTTCCTTATGCAGTGTGGATTAGTGTTCGATCTACAGCCCTACTCTTATGCCACAGACAAGGCTAGGATAGCCTTTGTGATTGAGTTGCTGCGTGGTCGAGCGCTGGAGTGGGCTTCAGCCGTTTGGGAACGACAGGATCCCTGCATGGCTTCATACCAGGGGTTCACGGCCGAGATGAGGAAGCTCTTCGACCATTCCGTCCGAGGGAGGGACGCAGCTAGGCGCCTGTTTTCGCTTCGCCAAGGAACTCGCAGCGTGGCCGACTTCGTGATCGAGTTCAAGACGTTGGCTGTGGAGAGTGGGTGGAATGAGGAGTCTCTGCAAGCGGCCTTTTACCAGGGTCTGTCGGAGCAGCTCAAGGATGAGTTGATCTCCTATCCGGAGCCTAGTGACCTGGACAGCTTGGTAGCCTTGTCTATTCGGGTGGATAATCGAGTCCGAGAGCGAAGGAGGGAGAAGCAATGGGTTCCGTCCAACCGATCAGCTTCTCAGGTTCCAGTCGGGTCGTCAAACTGCGCGGCTCGCTAAAGTTGGGAGGACTTTTAGCGAGCCAGTTTCGACCTCTCAATACCTCTGTCAGACCCCGTTTCCCGGCTACCCTTATGAACAGGAATCAGAGCTTAGCGATTAACGCTTTTATCGATTCAGGTGCCGATGGAAGCTTTCTAGATGCCGAGTTGGTGGAACAGCTGGGGCTTTCCAAGGAGCAATTGCCGGAAGCCATTGAAGCTACCACTCTGGACGGCAGTAGTCTGGCACGTATCACGATGAGGACTGAACCGGTTAAGATGCTGTTGTCGGGGAATCATTCTGAGATGATTTCATTCTTCATTCTGCCGTCTTCCCATGTTCCTCTGGTCCTTGGATACCCCTGGCTGAAGGAACACAATCCCACGTTCGATTGGGTGACGGGCAAGGTAACGAGTTGGAGCCTTGATTGTCATGCTAACTGTCTCAAGACTGCCTGTCCCCATTCGGTTCCCAGTCAGGTGATTGAGGCTAAACCCCCAGATTTGTCCCTGGTTCCCGAGACATATCACGATTTGGGGGAAGTTTTCAGTAAGCAGAAGGCTCTGTCACTCCCTCCCCACCGACCATATGATTGTGCCATCAACCTGTTCCCTGGAGCTGTCTACCCCAAGGGAAGGTTATACAGTATCTCCCGACCTGAACGTGAGGCTTTGGAGACCTACATCAAGGAGTCCCTAGCTGCTGGTCTCGTTCGTCCCTCGTCATCACCCCCTGGGGGCAGGATTCTTCTTTGTGGGTAAGAAGGATGGCTCTCTTCGACCGTGCATTGATTATCGGGGGGTTGAATGACATCACGGTCAAGAACAAGTATCCCCTGCCCTTGATGAGTTCTGCCTTCGACTCCTTACAGGGTGCTACGGTGTTCACCAAGCTAGACCTACGCAATGCGTATCACATGGTCCGGATCAGAGAGGGGGACGAGTGGTTGACGGGTTTCAATACACCGATGGGTCACTCGAGTATCAGGTGATGCCGTTTGGACTGACCAATGCTCCAGCGGTATTCCAGAGTATGGTGAACGACGTCCTGAGAGATATGATCGGTCTCTTTGTGTTTGTTTACCTGGATGACATTCTGATCTTCTCGAAGGAACCTTCCGACCACGTCCAGCATGTCCGGCAGGTTCTGCAGCGATTGTTGGAGAATCGCCTGTTCGTGAAGGCCGAGAAGTGCGAGTTTCACGCCCACACGACATCCTTTCTCGGGTACATCATCTCCAGGGGAGAGATTAGGATGGACCAGGAGAAGGTTAGAGCGGTTCTGGAATGGGCCCAGCCCGGTACGAGATTGCAGCTCCAGAGATTTTTGGGGTTTGCGAATTTCTACCGCAGATTCATCCGGGATTACAGCCGTGTGGCCGCTCCGTTAACTGCCTTGACTTCCAGTATCAGGACCTTCAAGTGGAATCCGGAGGCGGATCGAGCGTTTCTGGATTTGAAGAGGCGATTCACCAACGCACCGATTCTCTCTCAACCGGACACGGCCCGTCAGTTCAGTCGTTGAAGTGGACGCGTCTGATGTGGGAGTTGGCGCCATCCTGTCGCAGCGATGCTCCACGGACAGTAAACTCCATCCCTGCGCCTACTACTCTCGTCGCCTTTCGCCTGCGGAGAGGAATTACGATGTGGGTAACCGGGAGCTTCTCGCGGTGAAACTTGCCTTGGAGGAGTGGCGCCACTGGTTGGAGGGGGCGGAGCAACCGTTTATTGTCTGGACTGACCACAAGAATCTTGCTTACGTGCAATCGGCTAAACGTCTCAACTCCCGTCAGGCCAGGTGGGCGTTGTTTTTCGGACGATTCAAGTTTTCCCTGACGTTCCGACCTGGATCTAAGAACGGCAAGGCGGACGCCTTGTCCCGGATGTTCTCCAAGACGGAGGAGAGTGGGTCCAAGACCGAGACAATTATCCCCCGGAACTGCGTCGTGGGAGCAGTTATGTGGAAGATTGAGGAGGAGGTGCTGGCGGCCCTTCGGACTCAGCCCGGTCCCGGTAACGGTCCACCCGGTCGGTTGTTTGTGCCTGAGTCGGTTCGTCCTGCTGTCCTCAAATGGTCCCACGCCAGCAAGATGGCTTGTCACCCTGGCGTGGCTCGGACAATGGCGTTTCTTCGCAGACGCTTTTTGGTGGCCTGCCATGGCCGAGGATACTCGGGGTTTTGTTGCTGCCTGTCCAGTGTGTGCGCAGAATAAGAGTACCAATCGGCCCAGCTCTGGACTACTTCACCCCCTTCCTATTCCCCGCGACCATGGTCGCATCTGGCCCTGGACTTCGTCACTGGGTTGCCCGCTTCTGAGGGGAACACGGTCGTTCTGACTATCGTGGACAGATTCAGCAAGTTCGCCCACTTTGTGCCAATTGCCAAGCTTCCCTCTGCCTCGGAGACGTCCGAGATCCTGGTTAGGGAGGTTTTCAGGGTCCACGGGTTGCCCAGTGATATCGTTTCCGACCGTGGCCCTCAGTTTACCTCTGCTGTCTGGAAGTCCTTCTGTTTGGCCATTGGAGCTACAGTCAGTCTCACATCTGGTTTTCAACCCCCAATCCAATGGTCAGGCGGAGAGAGCCAACCAGAAGATGGAAACCACGCTACGCTGCCTGGTCTCTTCCAACCCCACCTCCTGGGTCTCTCAGTTGCCTTGGGTTGAGTATGCCCACAATACTCTCCCCTACATCTGCCACTGGGATGTCTCCCTTCCAGTGCCTGTATGGCTACCAACCTCCCTTGTTCCCTTCTCAGGAGAAGGAGCTCTCAGTGCCCTCTGTTCAGGCCCATATTCGTCGTTGCCACCGGACCTGGCATCGGGCCAGAAAGGCACTCCTTAGAGTTTCGGACCGGTATCAGCTCCAGGCGAATCGTCGCCGGATCCCCGCTCCCACCTATACCATCGGAGATAGGGTCTGGTTGGCCACACGGGATCTTCCGTTACGGACTGAGTCTAGGAAGTTGTTACCGAAGTTCATTGGTCCGTTTGTGGTGGAGAAGGTGATCAATCCAGTGGCAGTTCGACTCAAACTACCGAGGACGCTCAGAGTCCATCCCACCTTTCATGTCTCCTGCCTCAAGCCGGTTTTCCTCAGTCCTCTGTTGCCTCCTCCGCCTCCTCCTCCTCCTCCTCGGATGATCGGAGGTGGTCCTGCCTACACGGTGCGACGAATCATGGATTCCAGACGGCGGGGCCGGGGTTTCCAGTATCTCGTGGACTGGGAGGGGTATGGTCCTGAAGAGAGGAGTTGGATTCCGCGGCGACAGATCCTAGATGCTGACCTCATCCGTGACTTCTACCGCCTCCATCCTGGCGCTCCGGGAGTCCGCCCGGTGGCGTTCGTCGGAGGGGGGGTACTGTAACGATCCCGGCAGTCTGAGTCGGGTCCTGTCTGTGGACTAGTTTTTCTGCTCGTGATCTCCAGTTTCCCGAGGGTTCTGGAACGCTCCGGGGATCTCTCTTGATTTCCGCACCTGCATCCCATCAGCAATCTGCACACCTGGTCCTGATCATCACCCTTCTTAGGCTCTGGCCTAACATCCATTCCCTGCCGGATCGTTAGCCATGAACAGTAGGTTTACCAGAGTATCAGTCTTAGAGCCTAGCGTTAGTTTTGTTGTTTTTGCACCTTGTTGTTTACTTACCTCCGTTTTGTTCCATCTGCAGTCACCCGTCCGGAACCTTCATCCAACCTCTGCCTGGTGGTCGGCGGCTGCCGACCCATGATGGGATCAACCACTGCACCCCCAACAACTAATCAACGCCTCCCGCTCTGTTCCCTGGATTATTCAGCATCACTCTTGAATTGTAAATAAACACTCACCTTCGTTTCAACTTACCTTGTCCTGGTCTGCTTCTGGGTTCTGGCTTTGCAACTCGTGACACAGGAGAAGTCAGACTGAATGATATTGAGCTGCCAGCCAGGAGAAGTCAGACTGAATGATATTGAGCTGACAGCCAGGAGAAGTCAGACTAAATGATATTGAGCTGCCAGCCTGGAGAAGTCAGACTGAATGATATTGAGCTGACAGCCAGGAGAAGTCTGACTGAATGACATTGAGCTGACAGCCAGGAGAAGTCAGACTGAATGATATTGAGCTGACAGCCAGGAGAAGTCAGACTAAATGATATTGAGCTGCCAGCCTGGAGAAGTCAGACTAAATGATATTGAGCTGACAGCCAGGAGAAGTCCGACTGAATGACATTGAGCTGACAGCCAGGAGAAGTCAGACTGAATGATATTGAGCTGACAGCCAGGAGAAGTCAGACTAAATGATATTGAGCTGACAGCCAGGAGAAGTCAGACTGAATGATATTGAGCTGCCAGCCAGGAGAAGTCAGACTGAATTATATTGAGCTGCCAGCCTGGAGAAGTCAGACTGAATGATATTGAGCTGACAGCCAGGAGAAGTCAGACTAAATGATATTGAGCTGACAGCCAGGAGATGTCAGACTAAATGATATTGAGCTGAGAGCCAGGAGAAGTCAGACTGAATGATATTGAGCTGACAGCCAGGAGAAGTCAGACTAAATGATATTGAGCTGACAGCCAGGAGAAGTCAGACTAAATGATATTGAGCTGAGAGCCAGGAGAAGTCAGACTGAATGATATTGAGCTGAGAGCCAGGAGAAGTCAGACTGAATGATATTGAGATGACAGCCAGTAGAAGTCAGACTAAATGATATTGAGCTGACAGCCAGGAGAAGTCAGACTAAATGATATTGAGCTGAGAGCCAGGAGAAGTCAGACTGAATGATATTGAGCTGAGAGCCAGTAGAAGTCAGACTAAATGATATTGAGCTGACAGCCAGGAGAAGTCAGACTAAATGATATTGAGCTGAGAGCCAGGAGAAGTCAGACTGAATGATATTGAGCTGAGAGCCAGGAGAAGTCAGACTGAATGATATTGAGCTGACAGCCTGGAGAAGTCAGACTGAATGATATTGAGATGACAGCCAGTAGAAGTCAGACTAAATGATATTGAGCTGACAGCCAGGAGAAGTCAGACTAAATGATATTGAGCTGAGAGCCAGGAGAAGTCAGACTGAATGATATTGAGCTGAGAGCCAGTAGAAGTCAGACTAAATGATATTGAGCTGACAGCCAGGAGAAGTCAGACTAAATGATATTGAGCTGAGAGCCAGGAGAAGTCAGACTGAATGATATTGAGCTGACAGCCAGGAGAAGTCAGACTAAATGATATTGAGATGACAGCCAGGAGAAGTCAGAGAAGAGGTCGCATGACTAGGGACCAGCACCTCTGATCTTCTCATCCAATGGGTTTTGAGAAGGAGGTGAGGAGAGTGGATGTGAGGAATCAAGGAAATGCAATTGAGATTCTCCCCATGTACAACCCTGACGTTCAGCTGCATTAAAGTACCGGTGTCATGGATGGCAAGGTCAGGTGACTAGTTAACCTCCACTACATATACAGTGCATTCAGAAAGTATTCAGACCACTTGGCTTTTTCCACATTTTATTACGTTACAGCCTTATTAGAAAATGTGTTAAATAATTAAAAATCCTTAGCAATCTACATACAATACCCCATAATGACAAAGCGAAAACAGTTTTTTTTATACATTTTTGCGAACGTATTAAAAATACAAACAGAAATACCTTATTCACTTAAGTATTCAGACTCTTTCCTATGAGACTCGAAATTGAGCTCAGGTGCATCCTGTTTCCATTGATCATCCTTGAGATGTTTCTACAACTTGATTGGAGACCACCTGTGGTAAATTCAATTGATTGGACATGATTTGGAAAGGCACACACATGTCTATATAAGGTCCCATAGTTGACAGTGCATGTCAGAGCAAAAACCAAGCCATGAGGTCGAAGGAATTGTGCTTAGAGCTCCTAGATAGGATTGTGCCGAGGCACAGATATGAGGAAGGGTACCAAAAAATGTCTGCAGCATTGAAGGTCCCCAAGAACACAGTGGCCTCCATCATTCTTAAATGGAAGAAGTTTGGAACCACCAAGGCTCTTCCTAGAGCTGGTCGATCGGCCAAACTGAGCAATCGGGGGAGAAGGGCCTTGGTCAGGGAGGTGACCAAGAACCCGATGGTCGCTCTGACAGAGCTCTAGAGTTCCTCTGTGGAGATGGGAGAAACTTCCAGAAGGACAACCATCTCTGCAGCACTCCACCAATCAGGCCTTTATGGTAGAGTGGCCAGACGGAAGACACTCCTCAGTAAAAGGCACATGACAGTTTGCCAAAAGGCAGCTAAAGACTCTCAGACCATGAGAAACCAGATTCTCTGGTCTGATGAAACCAAGATTGTACTCTTTGGCCTGATTGCCATGTGTCACATCTGGAGGAAACCTGGCATCATCCCTACAGTGAAGCATGGAGGTGGCAGCATCATGCTGTGGGGATGTTTTCCAGTGGCAGGGACTGGGAGACTAGTCAGGATCGAGGCAAAGATGAACGGAGCAAAGTACAGAGAGATCCTTGATGAAAACCTGCTCCAGAGCGAAGGTTCACCTTCCAACAGGACAACAACCCTAAGCACACAGCCAAGGCAATGCAGGAGTGGCTTCGGGACAAGTCTCTGAATGTCCTTGAGTGGCCCAGCCAGAGCCGGCCCTTTAACCTGATCGGACATCTCTGGAGAGACCTGAAAATAGCTATACAGCAACGCTCCCCATCCAACCTGACAGAGCTTGAGAGGATCTGCTGAGAAGAATGGGAGAAACTCCCCAAATACAGGTATGCTAAGATCGTAGCGTCATAGCCATGAAGACTCGACGCTGTAATCGCTGCCAAAGGTGCTTCCACAAAATACTGAATAAAGGGTCTGAATACTATTGTAAATGTGATATTTTTGTTTTTTATTTGTAATACATTTGCCAAAATGTCTAAAAACCTATTTTTGCTTCGTCATTATGGGATATTGTGTGTAGATTGATGAGGAAAAAAATCAAATTTAATCAATTTTAGAATAAGGCTGTAAGGTAACAAAATGTGGAAAAAGTGAAGGGGTCTGAATACTTTCTGAAGGCACTGTAGATGCAGCTTCAGTGACGACGGAACAAAGATCACAGTCCAACTACTATCTGCCCCACAGTAGCCTATTTTAAATCATACTGTACCCTTCACTTTCTACTTTCTATTTTACAGCATACTGTACCCTACACTTTCTCTCTGTTACAAAAGTCTGCTTTTCTCCTCCATCGCTGCCAGAACGTGATGTTTTCCTCTTTGGTTTTGTGGGGCACTGATTCCCAAATGAATTGATATGAAGATAAAAAAAAAAGGCTTTGCTCACCAGATGGAACCTGGGAGAGGAGACAACAGAACAGAGAGGAAGAAACAGTCTCATTTTGCACCAGATTCCAGCCACAGACGTCACCTGTTCTGAGCGATACCACTGTGGGCTAGCAGTGAACTCTCAGTAGGTCGGGACAGGGCTTTCCACACACACGAAACCACATGCACACACCCTCCGACGAACCATCAAACAGGCAAAGCGTCAATAAAGGACTAAGATTGAATAGTACTACACCAGCTCTTACGCTCGTTGGATGTGGCAGGGCTTGCAAACTATCAAGGACTACAAAGGGAAACCCAGCCGCGAGCTGCATAGTGACGCGAGCCTAAATGCCTTCTATGCTCGCTTTGAGACTAGAAGCACCGAACCATGCATTAGAGCACCAGCTGTTCCGGACGACTCTGTGATCACTCTCTCCGTAGCCGATGTGAGTAAGACCTTTAAACAGGTAAACATTCAGGACGCGTACTCAAGAGCATGTGCTGACCAGCTGGTCTGTGTCTTCACTGACATTTTCAACATCTCCCTGACCCAGTTTGTAATACCTACATGTTTCAAGCAGACCACCATAGTTCCTGTACCCAAGAACGCCATGTGATCACACACATGCATATTGATGCCACACACACACACACACACACTCACACACACACACACATGCACACGCACACGCACACAAACACACACACACAGATAGACACACTTTCACACTCTTTCACACTCTTCACATACGCTGCTGCTACTCTGTTTATTATCTGTCCTGATTGCCCTGTCACTTTTACCCCTACCTACAAGAACATATTACCTCAATTCAGTGGTGGTCGGTTCCGTTTAAGATGAGGGAGGATTATTTTTTTGGGGGCCTTATTTCTATTACAGCATATTGGATGATTGTCATATTCCATTCACCCAGCTCAATGTTGCATCGATAGGTTCAGGCTACTACATGATACTCAGATTTTTCCTGTACCCATCATGAGTTTGCTACAACCTAGGCTGTGAATGAAAGTTTACAACGTAGGTGCACAGTTCTCTCTGTACTTTGCAACGTTAATCTTTCCCTCGATCCTGACTAGTCTCCCAGTCCCTGCCGCTGAAAAACATCCCCACAGCATGATGCTGCCACCACCATGCTTCACTGTACGGATGGTGCCAGGTTTCCTCAAGACGTGATGCATGGCAATCAGGCCAAAGAGTACAATCTTGGTTTCATCAGACCAGAGAATCTTGTTTCTCATAGTCTGAGAGTCTTTAAGTGCCTTTTGGCAAATGTGCCTTTTACTGAGGAGTGGCTCCGTCTGGCCACTCTACCATAAAGGCCTGATTGGTGGAGTGCTGCAGAGATGGTTGTCCTTCTGGAAGGTTCTCCCATCTCCACAGAGGAACTCTGGAGCTCTGTCAGAGTGACCATTGGGTTCTTGGTCACCTCCCTGACCAATGCCCTTCTCCCCAGATTGCTCAGTTTGGCCGGGCGGCCAGCTCTAGGAAGATTCTTGGTGGCTCTAAACTGCTTCCATTTAAGAATACTGGACGCCACTGTGTTCTTGGGGACCTTCAATGCTGCAGAACTTTGTTGGTACCCTTCCCCAAATCTGTGCATCGACACAATCCTGTCTCGGAGCTCTACGGACAATTCCTTTGACCTCATGGCTTGGTTTTTGCTCTGACATGCACTGTCAACTGTGGGACCTTATATAGACAGGTGTGTGCCTTTCCAAATCATGTCCAATCAATTGAATTTACCTCAGGTGGACTCCAAGGTGTTCCTAATATTTGGTATACTCAGTGTATATACGCATTGTACCATATTCCATATTATTTTCTTTCTCTCTCTCTCTCTCTCTCTCTCTCTCTCTCTCTCTCTCTCTCTCTCTCTCTCTCTCTCTCTCTCTCTCTCTCTCTCTCTCTCTCTCGCTCTCTCTCTCTCTCTCTCTCTCTCTCTCTCTCTCTCTCTCTCTCTCTCTCTCTCTCTCTCTCTCTCTCTCTCTCTCTCTCTCTCTCTCTCTCTCTCTCTCTGCCTCCCCCTCTGTCTCCCCTCTCTCCCTCCCCCCTTCTGCTCTTCCATCACCGTTGCGCTGCTGATTGGCTTGCTGCATTATTTGATTAGACTGGCACAGTGTGTTTTCCTCTCAGCGTGACTGTGAGGCACGGCTGGCATATTGACGTCTCTATGCTTTAGTTTTCTCGAATGTGGGATAGAGAGACAGTTAGAAAAAGGAAGACAGAGGGTAAGACAGATGAGAGAGAGAGAGAGAGAGTATATGAAATGAAAGAGAAGGGGTTGAAGATAGAGGCAATGACAGGGTAGGTCAGAGCAAGATCATTATCCATGCTTATGCCTTACGCCTCGGTCAGAGGCAGTCACATCACCAGATCACAACGTCTAAATAATTCACTCATCTTAGTTAAGCTCAATACAACCAGACAGACTACCTGCCACTCCCTTAACCATTACTCTCTCTCTCTCTCTCTCTCTCTCTCTCTCTCTCTCTCTCTTTCTCTATATATATATATATATATATATATATATATATATATATATATACAGCATTGTAACGATATTCAAATAGTTAAAGTACAAAAGGGAAAATAAATAAACATAAATATAGGTTGTATTTACAATGGTGTTTGTTCTTCACTGGTTGCCCTTTTCTTGTGGCAACAGGTCACAAATATTGCTGCTGTGATGGCACACTGTTGTATTTCACACAATAGATATGGGAGATATTCAAAATTGGATTTGTTTTCAAATTCTTTGTTGGTCTGTGTAGTCTGAGGGAAATATGTGTCTCTAATGTGGTCATACATTTGGCAGGAGGTTAGGAAGTGCAGCTCAGTTCCAACCTCATTTTGTGGGCAGTGTGCACATAGCCTGTCTTCTCTTGAGAGCCATGTCTGCCTACGGAGGCCTCTCTCAATAGCAAGGCTATGCTCACTGAGTCTATGCTCAACGCTTTCCTTAAATTTGGGTCAGTTTCTCTCTCTTTCTCTTAGAATGAAATCTGTGTTTACATACACATACATGAAAGCAACATGACAAAATGAAAATATTAAATTATTGAAAATAGTATTGTAATTTAAAAGAGGGACCCTTCGTTTATGAAAGTAATGATGGATGGTATTTCGAAGATCATTTTCTCTAGGCCTCACATCCCTTTACACTTTATGGTGGTATCTATTCTATCACCAAGCGCTATGCTAGTACATAGCTGAGTGATGCAGGGAAGCTTGAAATGAGATTAGGTATTATACCCTGTGCTCTAATCCCACCTGCACACACATACACACACACACACTCTCTTCCAAGGCCCTCGTTCTCCATGTTAGACTCCTTAACTCAGGGAAGGGACTCAATGCTTGGTGGGCACACACATTCATCAAGCTGCCTTCTTAAATGTCATGGACATGCTGTGTAACTGGAGCTCATCTCATCGACCTGTTCTTAACAAAGATAAAGGCCCTTTTATAAATACTAAAATGTCTAGCTCATAACATGAGTGCATGTAACTAAAATAAAAAGTGATTTTCCAGCATCACAAATTATCTATTTTCAGTCAGTCTTTTTGATCTGTCCTTTATCTAATTAGGAATGTACCCTGAGAGTTCTCTGTCTTTGAAAGTGTGCTGCTGTATATGCCGTAGATACAATGAATAGTTATTACTCTCCTAGACTTTGACTGTAGTCTGTGTTTGTCTTGTGTCCTTACAGAGATCTGGGGGAGGTCTGGCCATCCCTCTGTGTGCTTTCCAGGGCACCATCTCCCTTCATGCCCCCACAGGGAAGACCCTCTCCCTCTCCACCTACGAGGTCAGCAGCGACGGCCTCACCATCTCCCCCCACGTCGCCAAGAAGGTGGAGGTCTACCGCTCCAAGTCCGTAGGCCACGAGCCCAGTGCAGACGACCCCACCACCGGAGGCCCGGCCGGAGGAGAGGTGGAGGTGGGGATGGGAGTAGTGGGGATGCGGGACACCAACGTGAAGATCCACCTGGAGGTGTTGGAGATCTGTGACAGCGAGGAGGCCATGGACAGCGTGTCCATCATCTCCAACATCAGCCAGTCGTCCACCCACGCCCGCTCCCCGTCGCTGCGCTACTCTCGGAAGGAGAACCGATTTGTCTCCTGTGACCTGGGGGAGACAGCCTCCTACTCACTGCTCATCCCCAACAGTGGCAACCCAGAGGCGGACAACATCAACATCAACATCCCTGACACGGTGGAGGCCCACCGGCAGAACAGCCGCAGGCAGACACAGGAGACGGGAGGCTACCGCGAGGAGATACAGCTGCTCAACGAAGCCTACAGGAAGCAGGAGGAGGACAGAGAAGACTGATACACACACAGGAAGCAGGAAGAGGACAGAGAAGACTGATACACACACACAGGAAGCAGGAGGAGGACAGAGAAGACTGATACACACACACAGGAAGCAGGAAGAGGACAGAGAAGACTGATACACACACACAGGAAGCAGGAAGAGGACAGAGAAGACTGATACACACACACAGGAAGCAGGAGGAGGACAGAGAAGACTGATACACACACACAGGAAGCAGGAGGAGGACAGAGAAGACTGATACACACACAGGAAGCAGGAAGAGGACAGAGAAGACTGATACACACACACAGGAAGCAGGAAGAGGACAGAGAAGACTGATACACACACACAGGAAGCAGGAGGAGGACAGAGAAGACTGATACACACACACAGGAAGCAGGAGGAGGGCAGAGAAGACTGATACACACACACAGGAAGCAGGAGGAGGACAGAGAAGACTGATACACACACAGGAAGCAGGAGGAGGACAGAGAAGACTGATACACACACAGGAAGCAGGAAGAGGACAGAGAAGACTGATACACACACACAGGAAGCAGGAAGAGGACAGAGAAGACTGATACACACACACAGGAAGCAGGAGGAGGACAGAGAAGACTGATACACACACAGGAAGCAGGAAGAGGACAGAGAAGACTGATACACACACACAGGAAGCAGGAAGAGGACAGAGAAGACTGATACACACACACAGGAAGCAGGAAGAGGACAGAGAAGACTGATACACACACACAGGAAGCAGGAGGAGGACAGAGAAGACTGATACACACACACAGGAAGCATGAGGAGGACAGAGAAGACTGATACACACACACAGGAAGCAGGAAGAGGACAGAGAAGACTGATACACACAGGAAGCAGGAAGAGGACAGAGAAGACTGATACACACACACAGGAAGCAGGAAGAGGACAGAGAAGACTGATACACACAGGAAGCAGGAAGAGGACAGAGAAGACTGATACACACACACAGGAAGCAGGAAGAGGACAGAGAATACAGACAAAGGATGCAGACTGGGAAAACATATCCAGGAGGATTGACCTTTTAACTATATATTTTAAGTGTATCTTTTGACAAAACATTAGCTGCCACTGCCTAAGACTGCTGGGACACTTGTCCATTCTGTGCTTTAAAGGTCCGTTATGTGTACATGTGATGAGGTGGGGCGGAGAGAAGGTGGTGCAGGACTAAGTCATAGCAGCACAATGAAAGAGAAGACAGAAAGGGAGAGCAGAGAGAACGGATAGAGAGAAGATTACCCATCTTAGTATTCATGCTGGGGCCACCACCATATGGCTGCCCACCATAATGAAATAGAGAGAGCGAGAGAGAGCGAGAGAGCGAGAGCGAGAGAGAGAGAGAGAGAGAGAGAGCGAGAGAGAGAGCGAGAGAGAGAGCGAGAGAGAGAGAGCGAGAGAGAGAGAGAGAGAGAGAGAGAGAGAGAGAGAGAGAGAGAGAGAGAGAGAGAGAGAAAGAATGTGGAGGGTTTCACTCGTCAGTCTCCACATGGATCTGTTCTTACAGTCATCGTCACCAATGAGTCAACAGGGAGACCGCCAGCCCCTGTGTCTGAGTCATCTCACTGTGTGTATGTGTGCACATGCTCTGTCTGCGTGCACGTGTATTCATATGTGTGTGTGTGTGTTACATATGGATACTCTTAAATAATCTGCTGAGAGCCTGGACTCAGAATAGACAGTTACCATACTGTTCATTCTACTGCTGTGAGACACAACTATCCTTTTATGTAAATCAGCCTGAAGAGAGAGAGAGAGAGAGGGAGAGAGGGAGAGGGAAAGAGAGAGTGAAAGAGGGGGGAGAGGAAGAGAGAGAGAGAGAGAGAGAGAGAGAGAGAGAGAGAGAGAGAGAGAGAGAGAGAGAGAGAGAGAGAGAGAGAGAGAGAGAGAGAGAGAGAGAGAAAGAGATGGAGAGAGGGAGAGAGAAAGAGAGGGAGAGAGAAAGAGAGGGAGAGAGAAAGTAGAGAGAGAGGGAGAGAGAGAGGGGGAAAGAGTGAGAGAAAAGAAGAGAGAGAGAGAGGGAAAGAGAGACAGAGAGAAGGAAAGTGAGAGAGAGAGAGGGAAAGGGAAAGGTATGCAGAGCGTTTTTTCTTCCTCATGAACATTCCACTAACAATTTCCCTGAACGACAGTGTGAATATTTTACCACTGACGGAGGCACCAAGTGAATGTGCATTTTCGAGCCACTTAGAGATGGTCTCCTCCAGCCTCTCAGCTCACTGCCTCTCCAATCACACAGAGTGACCCAGGCCCTTCTGCTACGTTTCATACATGCTTAAAACCAGCTTAGTAATAGAATATGCATTGGTGATTCAATACTGTTCTAAATATTCGCCAGGATGAATATGAACTAAAAGATGGAGTTATATTCTGTTTCAATGTTGTTGTTTTTTGCACACACACACACACACATAGACACACACCCACATCAAGCCCGCACGCGCACGCGCACACACACGCAAACACAACATCAACAAGGTACATTATCCTGTATAATACTGAAATGTGAGCCTACACTTCCATCAGGTCACACAGTAATGTATGTATTTTATTTGATGTTTCATAAAGGATGTGTTTCGTTGTGTGTTATCTGTGCTGTGTGTCTTTCAGCAGAGAAAAGCTTTGTCACGTGTGACATAATGTTTTCCTCCTTCATATGAATGTGCTCATTCAATATTTATACTAGAAAATTGCCTCAAACAACACTGTAAAATGCATGAACATTCAGACTGCTTTAAGGCAACAACAAAAAAAGCAAGTTAGAGAAAAGTGGCTTACAGAATAATATGGCTTATGAATCATAACCAATGGGTCCCAGTAGATGAGTTAACCTCTGACCTTGTAATGAGTAGAGAGCATTTCAGTGTTTTGACAGAGTTTTAGCATTTACAACCCTTTCAATACAGCAGTACCACGTCTCTTCAGCCAAGCAGAATGGAATAAACTCATAATTGTCTTATTTATTCATTCGTGTGGATACAAGGTATTGAAGTTCATCTACTTTCCATACTGTACACATTGTTAGATTAGTGTTTTTCTTCTTCTTAATTGGAAACCATTGAGGATGCATGTCTCACCACTGAGAAGGCTGGCAGTGATGTTTGTTTACATATATGAATTACGTATCGATGCTTATTGAATGACTGACAATCAGTCAAAACAAATTCACTGATTGATTTTAACTTATCTGAACAAATTTAAAATCTAAAATAATAATCTATAACATAACCAACGGACTAGTTTTCACAGTATCAACACACAGCAATAGGCGTTATTAACTACGGTAACTAACTGACTAAATAATACAGTGTCTCTGGGATGTGTGTGATAAACAGTCCTCTTATCAAATGTTATTGTCCTCCTCCTCTTCCCTCTATTTAATGGGATTTCAACTGCTCTGTTTTTGAGTGACCCCCCCACCCCGGCCTCTCTCCCACGTACCAGTCACGTTGCTGTCATGACGCTGACACGTCCTCTGTGTTCTTATTACAGTTTTAACCTCCCCGCTATTAGCTTTTTGAATGTGACCTCTGTGGCCAGGGTAGGGACTGAGGAGCATAGGAAGTGTCCTGGGGTAAGGAAGTGTCCTGGGGTAAGGAAGTGTCCTGGGGTAAGGAAGTGTCCTGGGGTAAGGAAGTGTCCTGGGGTAAGGAAGTGTCCTGGGGTAAGGAAGTGTCCTGGGGTAAGGAAGTGTCCTGGGGTAAGGAAGTGTCCTGGGGTAAGGGAGTATCCTGGGGTAAGGAAGTGTCCTGGGGTAAGGAAGTATCATGGGGTAAGGAAGTGTCCTGGGGTAAGGAAGTGTCCTGGGGTAAGGAAGTATCATGGGGTAAGGAAGTGTCCTGGGGTAAGGGAGTATCCTGGGGTAAGGAAGTGTCCTGGGGTAAGGAAGTGTCCTGGGGTAAGGAAGTGTCCTGGGGTAAGGAAGTGTCCTGGGGTAAGGAAGTGTCCTGGGGTAAGGAAGTGTCCTGGGGTAAGGAAGTGTCCTGGGGTAAGGAAGTGTCCTGGGGTAAGGAAGTGTCCTGGGGTAAGTAAGTATCATGGGGTAAGGAAGTGTCCTGGGGTAAGGAAGTGTCCTGGGGTAAGGAAGTGTCCTGGGGTAAGGAAGTGTCCTGGGGTAAGGAAGTGTCCTGGGGTAAGGAAGTATCCTGGGGTAAGGAAGTGTCCTGGGGTAAGGAGTAAGGAAGTGTCCTGGGGTAAGGGAGTGTCCTGGGGTAAGGAAGTGTCCTGGGGTAAGGAAGTGTCCTGGGGTAACGAATGCTTTGTTAGGGAAAGAGGAGCATTGTTGTCCATGTTTTACGTCAGAGGAGTCTGAATATCAGCTCTTTACACAGTAAGTGACACATTCATAATCTGTCCTGAAGCCCCTTCATTTATTTTCATTTTCATTTTACGAGGTTTAGTTGACTGAGAACACGTTCGAATTTACTGCAACAGCCTGGGGAATACGTAGTTGCAGGGGAGAGGAAGGGGGATGAATGAGCCAATTGGAAGCTGGGGATGATTAGGTGGCCATGACGGTATGAGGGCCAGATCCTCCTACTAACAAAATGTAGTTACACTCTTGTTACTTGAAGAATAAAAGCTGAAATAGTGCAACACGATATAAAGTGTTACCCCTATTACCATTACAGCATGAGTGTCAAAACATCATGCTTTTCCTCACCTCTGGGTTAAGGAATTCAGTATGGGGGTCAAAGGTTGTTGGTTGCCAGGTAACACCGGGAGGCCTAAGGATAATAAAGGTTTAAGGCAACACAGATGGGGAGGATAGGGGGTGGGGAATTAAATTCATACTAAAACAACCCCCCCCCCCTCCCCGACTCATTCCCTGACTTGCACGTTTCAAATAATGGCAAAGTTGAGACCAAAGGCACTAGCAGATGAAGAGACGTCTGGATTTTCCCCATCACCTCAACGCCAGAGGAAACCTCTGATTCAAACCCAGACACATAGTGAATCTTTCATATCGTCTCCCAGAATAATTCTCCCAGACGGAATACATTTCAGTCAGAACTGATTACTGGTAGATCTTAAATGTAGAATATTCTAGGAAGTGAAACATCCTCACGCGATTGGGGACTCACTTTAAGTACACACAGAAGGCTGAATCTTGGTCAAAAGATAACAATAATCCCAACAATAATCACCTGTCCTTCATTTCAACTGACACTGATGTCATTTTTCATGTATTTGTTTGAATAGCAGCATCATCCTCGACGTAATGCAGTCTGAAGTCATTCCTATGAATGTTGAGTAATGGGGTTGGGGTTGATTCAGTGGCAGGATGACTAGGTCTAACGCGGCACCATACAGAGTAGGAGCTGAGGACACCTCCATAATGATGGACGAGGTACAGACAGACAGACGGACGGTAAACATTACAACAGGAGGAGAGTCACAGACTCCTTCATTATAACTGTGAGAATTACAGCTTCAGAGGTGAAAGAAGCAGGAGTTGAGGAAGCACATTTCAATGGGCTCTTGGTGAAAATCCATATTTCGTGACAGAGACTCCAGGCTTATGTGGGATCTGCCTTGTTACCTCACACGTCTCACACGCATGACTTACTCCCTCAATCTTGCCGCCTCTTAAAAGCTCTCCCTCTCTTTCTGTATCCCGCTCAAGAGGGCAGCAGGTAGCTTAGTGGGTAAAGCGTTGTGCCAGTAACCGAAAGGTTGCTGGTTCTAATCCCCGAGCCGACTAGGTGAAAAAGCTGTCGATGTGCCCTTAAGCCAGGCACTTAACCCTAATTGCTCCTATAAGTCGCTCTGGATAAGAGCGTCTGCTAAAATGACTTAAATGTAAGATATATACAGTTGAAGTCGGAAGTTTACATACACTTATGTTGGAATCATTAAAACTCATTTTTCAACCACTCCACAAATGTCTTGTTAACAAACTATAGTTTTGGCAAGTCGGTTAGGATGCATGACACAAGTAATTTTTCCAACAATTGTTTACAGACAGATTATTTCACTTATAATTCACTGTGTCACAATTCCAGTGGGTCAGAAGTTGACATACACTAAGTTGACTGTGCCTTTAAACAGCTTGGGAAATTCCAGAAAATGATGTAATGGCTTTCGAAGCTTCTGATAGGTTAATTGACATAATTTGAGTCAATTGGAGGTGTGCCTGTGGATGTATTTCAAGGCCTACCTTCAAACTCAGTGCCTCTTTGCTTGACATCATGGGAAAATCAAAAGAAATCAGCCAAGACCTCAGAATTTATTTTGTAGACCTCCACAAGTCTGGTTCATGCTTGGGAGCAATTTCCAAATGCCTGAAGGTACCACGTTCATCTGTACAAACAATAGTACGCAAGTATAAACACCATTGGACCGCGCAGCCATCATACCACTCAGGAAGGTTACGCATTCTGTCTCCTAGAGATTAACGTACTTTGGTGCGAAAATTGCAAATAAATCCCAGAACAACAGCAAAGGACTTTGTGAAGATGCTGGAGGAAACAGGTACAAAAGTATCTATATTCACAGTAAAACGAGTCCTATATCGACATAACCTGAAAGGCCGCTCAGCAAGGAAGAAGCCACTGCTCCAAAACCGCCATAAAAAAGCCAGACTACGGTTTGCAACTGCACATGGGGACAAAGATCGTACTTTTTGGAGAAATGTCCTCTGGTCTGATGAAACAAAAATAGAACTGTTTGGCCATAATGACCATCGTTATGTTTGGAGGAAAAAGGGGGTGCTTGCAAGCCGAAGAACATCATCCCAACCGTGAAGCACGGGTGTGGCCGCATCATGCTGTGGGGGTGCTTTGCTGCAGGAGGGACTGGTGCACTTCACAAAATAGATGGCATCATGAGGAAGGAAAATTATGTGGATATATTGAAGCAACATCTCAAGACATCAGTCAGGAAGTTAAAGCTTGGTCGCAAATGGGTCTTCCAAATGGACAATGACCCCAAGCATACTTCCAAAGTTGTGGCAAAATGGCTTAAGGACAACAAAGTCAAGGTATTGGAGTGGCCATCACAAAGCCCTGACCTCAATCCTATAGAACATTTGTGGGCAGAACTGAAAAAGCGTGTGCGAGCAAGGAGGCCTACAAACCTGACTCAGTTACACCAGCTCTGTCAAGAGGAATGGGACAAAATTCACCCAACTTATTGTGGGAAGCTTGTGGAAGGCTACCCGAAACGTTTGACCCAAGTTAAACAATTTAAAGGCAATGCTACCAAATACTAATTGAGTGTATGTAAACTTCTGACCCACTGGGAATGTGATGAAATAAATAAAAGCTGAAATAAATCATTCTCTCTAATATTATTCTGACATTTCACATTCTTAAAGGTGTATGTAAACTTCCGACTTCAACTGTACACTCTCTTCTTCTTTCTCTCATTCTCTCTCTCTTTAGGGCAATTATCTTGTTCTCTGCTCTGTAAAAAAAAATACAGCATTTCACTTCCCTATTATTCAACAGATTTTCAACAAAAAGGCTAATGGCAATCTGAACTCAGTCCAATTAAAAACTCTGTGTTAGCGGGGGCACCGGAAGACTGAACACGTAGTGAAGAACATCAGTCTCTTCAGACATGAAGCCCCAGTAATTGCGAACAGCTCTGGGTCAATGCATAAAAATATGT
Organism: Coregonus clupeaformis; assembly: GCF_020615455.1. Lineage (NCBI taxonomy): Eukaryota > Metazoa > Chordata > Actinopteri > Salmoniformes > Salmonidae > Coregonus > Coregonus clupeaformis. The sequence continues at coordinate 35,551,146 of NC_059197.1, forward strand.
GGCATTAAGGCAACTGCAGCTAATTGATCTTTGAAAAAGCCATAAGATCATGTACTGTGTTCTGCACACCACAGGCATAAAAACAAGGCACCTGTTTAAATCATACATTTTTTATTATTTCTGTTTATTGTTTTGATTTGGTTGTATTATTCCAGTGACATAATATAAATTATTTGAATTTAATATACCCTATTTTGGACTTAAAGGAACACTCCACCCAAAAACTATATTTTGGTATTTGTTTCATTAGTTCATTGTTGACATAGTTCCAAAATGTTTTGCTTGCTAGCATTCAGGTTTTCCAGATATCTAACTTTCAAAATACATAAATCATCCTGTATGACACATTTTGCATCATATGACAGCAATCAAGTTTTTAAGATATGTAACTTTCAAAATACAGAAATGCATCATATGGGGATGATTTCTGTATTTTGAAAGTTACATATCTTGAAAACTTGATTGCTGACAAACAAAACATTTTGGAACTATGTCAACAATGGACTAACGTTTTTGGGTGGAATTTTCCTTTAAATGTCCTCTATAGGATTTGATGTTACAATCACAGGTGGCCCCTGGAGCGGTCAATGAAGATGCTCAAACACACCATGAACATTTCAAACAGAAAGGTACTTTTATTGAATATGCAATATAACTACACTGAACAAAAATAAACCAACATGCAACAATTTCAAAGATTTTACTGAGTTGCAGTTCATATAAGGAAATCAGTCAATTGCAATAAATACATTAGGCCCTAATCTATGGATTTCACAACTGGGAGTACAGATATGCATCTGTTGGTCACAGATACCTTTTTAAAAAAGGTAGGGCCGTGGATCAGAAAACCAGTCAGTATCCGGTGTGACCACCATTTGCCTCATGCAGCGCAACTCATCTCCTTCGCATAGAGTTTATCAAGCTGTTGATTTTGGTTTGTGGAATGTTGTCCCACTCCTCTTTAATGGCTGTGCGAAGTTACTGGATATTGGCAGGAACTGGAACGCGCTGTCTTAGACGTCAATCCAGAGCATCCCAAACATGCTCAATGGGTGACATGTCTGGTGAGTATGCAGGCCATGGAAGAGTTGGGACATTTTCAGCTTCCAGGAATTGTGTACAGGTCCTTGCGACATGGGGCCATGCATTATCGTGCTGAAACATGAGATGATGGCAATGGATGAATGACACAACAATGGGCCTCAGGATCTCTGTGCTGGATGTGGAGGTCCTGGGCTGGTATGGTTAAACGTGGCCTGTGGTTGTGAGGCAGGTTGGACGTACTGCCAAATTCTCTATGACGACGTTGGAGGCAGTTTAAGGTAGAGAAATTAATATTCAATTCTCTGGCAACAGCTCTGGTGGACATTCCTGCAGTCAGCATGCCAATTGCACACTCCCTCAAACTTGAGACATCTGTGGCGTTGAGACAAACTGCACATTTTAAAGTGGCCAACTATGGTCCCCAGCACAAGGTGCACCTATGTAATGATCTGTTGAATCAGCTTTAGGATTGGAAATGGAAATGGAGAAATGCTCATTAACAGGGATGTAAACACGTCTGTACACAAAATCTGAGAGAAATAAACTTTTTGTGCATATGGAACATTTCTGGGATCTTTTATTTCAGCTCATGAAACATGGGACCAACACTTTACATGTTGCGTTTATATTTTTGTTAAGTGTAGTAGTATTGCAGTTGTCAGAGTAGATCGTCATCTTCGTAAAGGGTTCAGTCACCGGGTCACACACTGTGGAGTGTTCAGTTTGTCCCCTGGTAATTGTCTTCTTCTGTAATTTAGTGCAGCAAGTGGCCTTTAAAAGAGAAAGGTTGTTTTGTGTTCTTCTTCTGTGTTAGGCAGTAAATTATAGGATTAACTTCCAGTACACTTGGCACAAAGTCTGTTAGAGACTCCACTTTGTGTGTGTGTGTGTGTGTGTGTGTGTGTGTGTGTGTGTGTGTGTGTGTGTGTGTGTGTGTGTGTGTGTGTGTGTGTGTGTGTGTGTGTGTGTGTGTGCGTGTGCAGTGTTTCCCCTATATTAATTTAGCAGCGGTGGGTTGCTACTCCCAAAATCATGGAGAAAAAACCCTTGCATAAACTTAAACATCTAAAAATATAAGGTACGTAGATAATGGACCTACAGCTCTGGAAAGAATTAAGAGACCACTGCAAAAATATAAGTTTCTCTGGTTTTACTATTTATAGGTACAGTGAAGGAAATAAGTATTTGATCCCATGCTGATTTTGTACATTTGCCCACTGACAAAGAAATGATCAGTCTATAATTTTAATGGTAGGTTTATTTGAACAGTGAGAGACATAATAACAAAACAGAAAATCCAGAAAGAAGCATGTCAAAAATTTTATAAATTGATTTGCATTTTAATGAGGGAAATAAGTATTTCACCCCCTCTCAATCAGAAAGATTTCTGGCTCCCAGGTGTCTTTTATACAGGTAACGAGCTGAGATTAGGAGCACACTCTTAAAGGGAGTACCTCTCAACTGTCTTACCTGGTTAAATAAAGGTGAAATATAATGTTTCTTGTTTCTTTTTTTGCAGAAATTCAGGGAAAAGCTTCCATCCTTTGGAAAGAAAGGGGTAAGCTCTGAGATATTGTTCCTCCTGATGAACTTGGATGCTAGGCCTCTCCTTTTGCATGAGCACATGGGTGTGTTTTTACCTAAGACAGGAATATGATCTCATCTTGTAAAACGTTGCTGTCTGATGAAAACCTCGTAACTCCATTTTTGGCAATTTTCATATATTTATGAAACTTAAGAAGCTTTTTTTGAATACATGTATTGGTCCTTGAGTCATGAAATGTTCAGAGGACATTGAGGGGAGTTGCTTTCAATACATACACACACATACATATATACAGCTGTGGAAAAAATTAAGAGACCACTGTACAATGTTTCTTAAATTAGCATCTCTACATGTATGACAGCCATTCCATTCCAGTGTCTGTTGAATTCCAACACAGGCACACCTCATTCTACTGAATTAGGTACTGATTAGGTGATCACCTGAACCAAATCTTATTTAACGAGGAAAAGTATAAAACCACTGCTGTGGTCATCACTATCCTCTTGCAATAGGACCAGCTGGATGGCAAAAACAGTGCTAATAGTACCTCAAAAGTAATATTAATCAAAAAATAACTATTGACCATGCCAAAAGAGTTGAAAAGGAAAGTTTTGATTGAGGAAAACAAGGGTTCAATTCTGGCTTTACTGGGAGAGGGATACAGTGAGCATCAGGTTGCTTCCATCCTTAAAAGTTCAAAGACGGCGGTTCATAAGAACAAGGTCAAGCAGCAGACATTGGGGACAACAAAGCTACAGACCGGCAGAGGGTGAAAACAACTCTCTACTGACCAGGATGACCGCCAACTCATTCGAATGTCACTCAACATCCGTAGGATGACATCAAGTGACCTACAAAAAAAATGGCAAACGGCAGCTGGGGTGAAGTGCACGGCGAGGACGGTTCGAAACAGGCTCCTTGGGGCAGGGCTGAAGTCGTGCAAAGCTAGAAAAAAGCCTGTCATCAATGAGAAGCAAAGAAGAGCCAGGCTGAGGTTTGCAAAAGACCATAAGGATTCGACCGTAGAGGACTGGAGTAAGGTAATCTTCTCTGATGAGTCCAATTTTCAGCTTTGTCCAACACCTGGTCGTCTAATGGTTAGACGGAGACCTGGAGAGGCCTACAAGCCACAGTGTCTCGCAACCACTGTGAAATTTTGTGTAGGATCAGTGATGATCTGGGGGTGTTCAGCAAGGCTGGAATCGGGCAGATTTGTCTTTGTTAAGGACGCATAAATCAAGCCACGTGCAAGGTTGTCCCGGAAGAAAATGTGCTTCCTTTTGCTCTGACATTGTGCCCCAGGATTGGTATTTCCAGCAGGAACATGTGCCATGCCACACAGCCAGGTCAATCAAGGTGTGGATGTAGGACCACCAGATCAAGACCCTGTCATGGCCAGCCCAATCTCCAGACCTGAACCCCATTGAAAACTTCTGGAATGTGATCAAGAGGAAGATGGATGGTCACAAGCCATCAAACAAAGCCGAGCTGCTTGAATTTGTGCGCCAGGAGTGGCATAAAGTCACCCAACATCAATGTGAAAGACTGGTGGAGAGCATGCCAAGACGCATGAAAGCTGTGATTGAAAATCAGGGTTATTCCACCAAATATTGATTTAGTGAGTTAAAACATTAGTATTGTGTTTTTAAAAAATGAACATGAACTTGTTTTCTTTGCATTATTCGAGGTCTGACAACACTGCATCTTTTTTGTTATTTTGACCAGTTGTCATTTTCTGCAAATAAATGCTCTAAATGACAATATTTTTATTTGGAATTTAGGAGAAATGTTGTCAGTAGTTTATAGAATAAAACAAAAATGTTATTTTTACCCAAACACATACCTACAAATAGTAAAACCAGAGAAACGGATCATTTCCACAGCTGTATATATATATATATATATATACATACAGTGCCTTCGGAAAGTATTCAGACCCCTTGACTTTTTCCACATTTTGTTAGGTTACAGCCTAATTCTAAAATTGATTAAATCGTTTTTTCCCCTCATCAATTTACACACAATACCCCATAATGACAAAGCAAAAATAGGCACCTTTGGCAGTGATTACAGCCTTGAGTCTTCTTGGGTATGACACTACAAGCTTAGCACACCTGTATTTGGGGAGTTTCTCCCATTCTTCTCTGCAGATCCTCTCAAGCTCTGTCAGATTGGATGGGGAGTGTTGCTTTACAGCTATTTTCAGGTCTCTCCAGAGATGTTCAATCGGATTCAAGTCCGGGCTCTGGCTGGGCCACTCAAAAATATTCAGAGACTTGTCCCGAAGCCACTCCAACGTTGTCTTGGCTGTGTGCTTAGGGTCGTTGTCCTGTTGGAAGGTGAACCTTCACCCCAGTCTGAGGTGCTGAGAGCTCTGGAGCAGGTTTTCATCAAGGATCTCTCTGTACTTTGCTCCGTTCATCTTTCCCTCGATCCTGACTAGTCTCCCAGTCCCTGCCGCTGAAAAACATCCCCACAGCATGATGCTGCCACCACCATGCTTCACCGTAGGGATGGTGCCAGGTTTCCTTCAGACGTGATGCTTGGCATTCAGGCCAAAGAGTTCAATATTGGTTTCATCAGACCAGAGAATCTTGTTTCTCATGGTCTGAGAGTCATTAGGTGCCTTTTAGCAAACTCCAAGCGGGCTGTCATGTGCCTTTTAATGTGTGTGTGTATTGCAATCTCAATGTACTCTGAACATTTCATGACTCCAGGACCAATACATGTATTTAGTTTCAAAATGTTTGTCAATGGTAAAATATATATATTTTTTCATTTCCTGAAAAGACGAGGTTAAGGTTTTAAGGATGATAATAGGTTTTCATCCGACAGCGACAAAAAGTGTCTTGCCTCACCTCTATCATGTTCTCTCTCTGGTTGGTGGAGTTGATCAGGTCCAGCCAGGTGCTGGTGGTCAATGTGGTAAGACCACCCAGGTGACTCAGTTTATCCTGGATGACTACATAGAGAGGGGCATGGGTTCAGTCTGCAGGGTGGTCTGCACCCAACCACGACGCATCAGTGCCATATCCGTGAGTGACGAGTCTGTGTGTGTGTGTGTATTGCCCCTGTTCCAGGTGTGTATGTCTGTGTGTGTTCTACCTTTTTGAGTTTGTATATTATCCTTACTAATGTGTGCTGGTCCCAGGTGTGGCTGCTGAGAGGGCCGAGGGGGACGGGAACTCCTGTGGTTATCAGATCCGCCTGCAGAGGTGAGTTTTGTATTTGGAACATATCTTTAACCCTTTACACTTGTGGGAATTGGCCCATATGGATAGGACTAAATTGAAATGTTTCTTACAGAAGAAAAATGAAAAGCATGGTAGTAATTGAAACAGTTTGGAGATGATGGGAAAATTATTAGACCAAAGACCAACCAACACTGAATCCAAAATTTTACACTGTTGATTTGATGTGCATTTTACATTTACTGTACTTTTCGCAGCATTTGTTGAAATCCGAAAATACTCTGGATACATTCAGAGTAACATGATGAGAATGTTCCTGGAAAATGTGGGGTAGAGGTGCAACATAAGACAAATTACAAGGGTTTGAGTGAGAGGACTAACTGTTGTCTCATGGTGACCACACACCTCTCCAATTTCAGTGCACTTTTATGACTCAAAGTCTTCAACTATAAGGTGTTTTTTTTAGCTCTCCTAGCTGTGAGGTTTAGCAAGCACACTTGTAGTTGTTTCGTTTAAAACACAACCCTGCATCCCCTCCATCACACAATTACTGTTGTTGTTTACGCAATCCAAAAACGCCTCTATTATAAATCACAATCTGGGTCAGGTGGGCATCATTTGAAAGCTTGTTCTATTGCCAACGTGACTAGCTAAGCTATACAATATGATCTTACAGTGTGTTAGGCATTCACAAGGCAATTCAGAGAAAACTGATGGTAATTTTGGTGGCCATAGAAATGAGTCATGAGTGCATTCAGGTGCGTGTTCCGCGGCAGATTTTCTTCACAATAGACAAACATAGGCTCATTCTGTTCAGAACAACCCAGGGATATGACGCAGTGGCGGTCAGTGCCGTTTAAGATGAGGTAGGACGATTTTTATTTTCTTCATGAGCATGGCCTTATTTCTGTTATAGAATATTGGATGACTGTCATCCATATTCCATTCACCCAGCTCAATTTAACATCGGTAAGTTTAGGCTACTACATGATACTCAAATTTTCCCTATACCCATCATGAGGTTGCTACAACCTAGCCTATGAATGAAAGATTAAAACGTAGGTGCACACAGGTTGAGAAAAAATGTTTCTATTGGACAAATTCAGGTGTGTTTATCCCCGTTTGCTTCCTTTTAAGATTTTTTTTCAACAGAATCAGCAGAATGAATACACCCCTGGTCAAGCTTAAACACAGTTCACATTCATCGCAGCCACGTTCTATTCCTTCTTGCATCTATGCGCTCTCCTCTCACCTTTTCCCTTCGCTTGTGGACTTCAATGAACAACACATCAGCTGTATGTGACCAGGCGAAAAAACCTTTCTAAGCCAAACCTTCATATCATAACCGCTACACACAGCCTATATCATTGTCACCATATTAGCTAAAGTAACATCATAGTCAACATAGCTAATAGAACTACAGTAACACGTTAGTAAACCCGCTACAATCATGCAGTAACTTTACAGTGTATAGTCAGTTAGCAGTTTAGCAGTTACACTGGTGGGCCCCGGTGGCAATAAATCAGTAAAACCCAAATCTTACCATGACTTGGAAGAGTTCCAGTGTTGTGTTGGATAGTCATATCCAGCTAGCTAACATAGCATCCCTCTGTTTGAGCAGGGTGTTTGAGTAGGCTAAACTAGCTAGCTGCATTTGCTAGTTAAGTAAGTGAAACTGAAAGTGAAAAAAAATAACAATCTCTCTCTTGCTTCTCCTTAATTTTTGAAGAAATGTATTTGTTCAAAACTGTTCAACTATTGTCTTTCTGTCTCTTTAAGTCAACTACTCACTACATTTTATGCACTGAAGTGCTAGCTAGCTGTAGCTCATGCTTTCAGTACTAGATTCATTCTCTGATCATTTGATTGGGTGGACAACATGTCAGTTCATGCTGCAAGAGCTCTGATAGGTTGGAGGATGTCCTCCGGAAGTTGTCATAATTACTATGGAAGGGGGTGAGAACCATGAGCCTCCTAGGTTTTGTATTGAAGTCAATGTACCCCATGGTGTTACCCCTGCAGAGTGCGGTTGAGGCTACTGTAGACCTTCATTGCAAAACGGTGTGTTTTAATAAATTATTTGGTGACGTGATTATATTTAGTATAGTTTTATCTAAAAAGGATAACTTTTTAAATGTGTTGACATTTTTATGAAATTCACTGAGGAAGATGCTCCTCCCCTTCCTCCTCTGAGGAGCCTCCACTGGTATGACCCCATCTCATCTTGTAACTGTACATCTAACATAGTGATCGTAAATGTTGACACTGTATATGACATGAGTTTTATGATATGGAAATGTGAAGTGCACATTTGGACTCATGGGTGTTTGGCTTGCTTGTATGACACCAAAGCAGTATTTATTCTAATCCTCAACGTCTCATCTTTCAAAATACATAGTCCTCTTAATTTACAGCATTTCTCTCACTCAAAACAACAAAACATTTGCAAAAGTTGCCCAATTAGCAGGAGTGATGGGGACAACCTTCTGTCGTGTGTGGTGCTCCAGTTCAGAACAGCTGTCAGTCAAAATCCATACAGCGCTGTGAAGAGCAGAGCCTGACCTCTGACGTCATGTATAGCATGTTACTGTACAGCCACTGACCTCTGACGTCATGTATAGCATGTTACTGTACAGCCACTGACCTCTGACCTCTGACGTCATGTATAGCATGTTACTGTACAGCCACTATGTTCCGATTTAGGCGCTAGTCAGGGCCCAAATCTGCCATTTTCAACCCGTATACGGGTACGGGCATAGAGGTATGGGCATTAAGGGTTAAGGGCATAGAGGGTTAAGGGCATATAGGGTTAAGGGCATAGAGGGTTAAGGGTTAAGGGCAAAGAGGGTTAAGGGCAAAGAGGGATAAGGGTTAAGGGCATAGAGGGTTAAGGGTTAAGGGCATAGAGGGTTAAGGGTTAAGGGTTAAGGGCATAGAGGGTTAAGGGTTAAGGGTTAAGGGCATAGATGTACGGGCATTAAGGGTTAAGGGCATAGAGGGTTAAGGGTTAAGGGTTAAGGGCATAGAGGGTTAAGGGTTAAGGGTTAAGGGCATAGAGGGTTAAGGGTTAAGGGTTAAGGGCATATAGGGTTAAGGGTTAAGGGCATAGATGTACGGGCATTAAGAGTTAAGGACATATAGGGTTAAGGGTTAAGGGTTAAGGGCATATAGGGTTAAGGGTTAAGGGCATAGAGGGTTAAGGGCAAAGAGGGTTAAGGGTTAAGGGTTAAGGGCATATAGGGTTAAGGGTTAAGGGCATAGAGGGTTAAGGGTTAAGGGTTAAGGGCATAGAGGGTTAAGGGTTAAGGGTTAAGGGCATAGAGGGTTAAGGGTTAAGGGCATAGAGGGTGAATGGTTAAGGGCATAGATGTACAGGCAATAAGGGTTAAGGGCATAGAGAAAGCACAGCTGCACGTAGAATACAGGGCTTAAACTCTGATAATCCTACTCCCCAATTCTGACTAACTAGTGAGAGAAAGTGTGTGTAGGTCGAACAAGCTGGGTGAGTGAGGGATCACTGAGGCTGCAGACAGCTGTGGAGGTCGTACAAGCTGGGTGAGTGAGGGATCTCTGAGGCTGCAGACAGCTGTGGAGGTCGTACAAGCTGGGTGAGTGAGGGATCACTGAGGCTGCAGACAGCTGTGGAGGTCGAACAAGCTGGGTGAGTGAGGGATCACTGAGGCTGCAGACAGCTGTGGAGGTCGAACAAGCTGGGTGAGTGAGGGATCACTGAGGCTGCAGACAGCTGTGGAGGTCGTACAAGCTGGGTGAGTGAGGGATCACTGAGGCTGCAGACAGCTGTGGAGGTCGAACAAGCTGGGTGAGTGAGGGATCACTGAGGCTGCAGACAGCTGTGGAGGTCGTACAAGCTGGGTGAGTGAGGGATCACTGAGGCTGCAGACAGCTGTGGAGGTCGTACAAGCTGGGTGAGTGAGGGATCACTGAGGCTGCAGACAGCTGTGGAGGTCGTACAAGCTGGGTGAGTGAGGGATCTCTGAGGCTGCAGACAGCTGTGGAGGTTGTACAAGCTGGGTGAGTGAGGGATCACTGAGGCTGCAGACAGCTGTGGAGTCTCAGTGGAGAAATGTTCTGCACCACACAGAGACAAGCTGAGCTTACGGTCTTGGCTCCGGCTCACATAACACTGTCTATTCTGTGTTTCTGTTCAACTCTGATGTTGGGGGCGGATGGAGCAGTACAACTAATCCCATCAATGTTGTGTGTGTGTGGGAAGCAGTGTATTTGTGTGTGTGGGAAGCAGTGTATGTGTATGTGTTGGAGGGGGTGTGTGTGTGTGTGTGTGTGTGTGTTGGAGGCGGTGTGTGTGTGTGTTGGAGGCGGTGTGTGTTTGTGTTGGAGGCGGTGTGTGTGGGCGGTAATGTGTTTAAATTGAAGGATTAGAAGCATTGGTAGTGTATGTGGGGGAGTACAGATGGGTATGGAGTACAGACAGGGGTATGGAGTACAGACAGGGGTATGGAGGACAGACAGGGGTATGGAGGACAGACGGGGGTATGGAGTACAGACAGGGGTATGGAGGACAGACGGGGGTATGGAGGACAGACAGGGGTATGGAGGACAGACAGGGGTATGGAGGACAGACGGGGGTATGGAGGACAGACGGGGGTATGGAGGACAGACAGGGGTATGGAGTACAGACAGGGGTATGGAGGACAGACGGGGGTATGGAGGACAGACAGGGGTATGGAGGACAGACAGGGGTATGGAGTACAGACAGGGGTATGGAGTACAGACAGGGGTATGGGGTACAGACGGGGGTATGGAGGACAGACGGGGGTATGGAGGACAGACGGGGGTATGGAGGACAGACGGGGGTATGGAGGACAGACGGGGGTATGGAGGACAGACGGGGGTATGGAGGACAGACAGGGGTATGGAGTACAGACAGGGGTATGGAGTACAGACAGGGGTATGGAGTACAGACAGGGGGTATGGAGTACAGACAGGGGTATGGAGTACAGACAGGGGTATGGAGGACAGACGGGGGTATGTGGTACAGACAGACAGGGGTGTGGGGTACAGACAGACGGGGGTATGGGATACAGACAGACAGGGGTATGGGGTACAGACAGACGGGGGTATGGGGTACAGACAGACAGGGGTATGGGTACAGACAGAAAGGGGTATGCAGTACAGACAAACAAGGGTATGAAATACAGACAGATGGGGGCTTTTGAGTACAGACGGGGGTATGGGGTACGGACAGGCGGCGGTATGGGGTACGGACAGATGGGGGTGGGGGGTACGGACAGACGGGGCTATGGTGTACGGACAGAAAGGGGTATGCGGTACAGACAGACGGGGGTATGGGATACAGACTGGGGTATGGGATACTGACAGACAGGGGTATGGGGTACAGTCAGATGGGGGTATGGGGTACAGACAGATGGGGGTATGGGGAACAGACAGATTGGGGTATGGGTACAGACAGAAAGGGGTATGCAGTACAGACAAAAAATGTATGAAATACAGACAGATGGGGGGTTTTGAGTACAGACGGGGGTATGGGGTACGGACAGGCGGGGGTATGGGGTACGGACAGACGGGGGTATGGGGTACGGACAGACGGGGGTATGGTGTACGGACAGACGGGGACAGACGGGGGTATGGGGTACATGCAGGGGTATGGGTTACAGGCAGGGGTATGGGGTACAGTCAGATGGGTATGGGGTACAGACTTACATGGTATGGGGTATAGACTGACAGGGGTATGGGGTAAAGCCAGACTGGGGTATGGAGTACAGACAGGGGTATGGAGTACAGACAGGGGTATGGAGTACAGACAGATGGGGGTATGGGGTACAGACAGGGGTATGGAGTACAGACAGATGGGTATGGGGACAGACTGGGGTATGGAGTCTGTGTGGGTGTAGTGGGCTCTGCTTATCCTCCAAGCAGACTTATCCTCCAAGCAGACTTATCTTCCAAGCAGACTTATCTTCCAAGCAGACTTATCCTACAAGCAGACTTATCCTCCAAGCTGACTTATCCGAAGAAACAGCATTTTACATTTACATTTTAGTAATTTTGCTCACAGGATCAATTAGGGTTAAGTGCCTTGCTCGCAGGCACATTGACAGATTATAGTATGCTTTGGCAATTCGAACCAGTAGCCTTTCAGTTACTGGCCCAACGCTCTTAACCGCTAGGCTACCTGCCGATTGCCTGTTCCCCTCTGTGTGTGTGTGTGTGTGTGTGTGTGAGAGAGAGAAAAAGAGACAGAGAGAGTGGGGTTTGCCTAAATGGATTTTGGATGTCTTGTTTGTGAGGAAGCGAGCAAGTGTGTTCGTGTTTCACACTGCTGGGCTGTCTTACTGGAGTCACTCAGATAATGGTCTCCTTTTGGTGAGGGGGTTCAGAGGAGACGGAATAGACCTGTTTCTCTCTCTCTCTCTCTCAATTAAATTAAAGGGGCTTTATTGGCATGGGAAACGTGTTAACATTGCCAAAGCAAGTGAAATAGACAATAAACAAAAGTGAAATAAACAATACACTCACAAAAGTTTCAAAGGAATAGAGACATTTCATATGTCATATTATTTCTATATACAGTGTTGTAACGATGTGTGAATAGTTAAAGTACAAAAGGGAAAGTAAATAAACATAAATATGGGTTCAAATCAAATCAAACTTTGTTTGTCACATGCGCTGAAAACAACAGGTGTAGACCTTACCGTCAAATGCTTACTTACAAGCCCTTAACCAACAATGCAGTTCAAGAAAGAGTTAAGAAAATATTTACCAAATCAACTAAAGTAAAAAATAATAAAAAGTAACACAATAAAATAACAATAACGAGGCTATATACAGGGGGTACCGGTACCGAGTCAATGTGTGGGGGTACAGGTTAGTCGAGGTAATTTGTACATGTAGGTAGGGGTAAAGTGACTATACATAGATAATAGACAGCGGGTAGCAGCAGTGTAAAAACAAATGGAGGGGGAGGTCAATGTAAATAGTCATTTGATTAATTGTTCAGCAGTCTTATGGCTTGGGGTTAGAAGCTATTAAGGAGCCTTTTGGTCCTAGACTTAGCGCTCCGGTACCGCTTGCAGTGTGGTAGCAGGGAGAATAGTCTATGACTTGGGTGACTGGAGTCTTTGACAATTTTTTGGGCTTTCCTCTGACACCGCCTAGTATATAGGTCCTGGATGGCAGGAAGCTTGGTCCCAGTGATGTACTGGGCCGTACGCACTACCCTCTGTAGCGCCTTACGGTTTGATGCCGAGCAGTTGCCATACCAGGCGGTGATGCAACCGGTCAGGATGCTCTCGATTGTGCAGCTGTATAACTTTTTGAGGATCTGGGGACCCATGCCAAATCTTTTCAGTCTCCTGAGGGGGAAAAGGTGTTGTCGTGTCCTCTTCACGACTGTCTTGGTGTGTTTGGACCATGATAGTTTGTTGGTGATGTGTACACCAAGCAACTTGAAACTCTCGACCCACTCTACTACAGCCCCGTTGATGTTAATGGGGGCGTGTTCGGCCCACCTATTCCTGTAGTTCACTATCAGCTCCTTTGTCTTGCTCACATTGAGGGAGAGGTTGTTGTCCTGGCACCACACTGCCAGGTCTCTGACCTCCTCCCTATAGGCTGTCTCATCGTTGTCGGTGATCAGGCCTACCACTGTTGTGTCGTCAGCAAACTTAATGATGGTGTTGGAGTCGTATTTGGCCACGCAGTCATAGGTGAACAGGGAGTACAGGAGGGGACTAAGCACGCACCCCTGAGGGGCCCCAGTGTTGAGGATCAGTGTGGCAGACGTGTTAAAGCCTACCCTTACCACCTGGGGTCGGCCCGTCAGAAAGTCCAGGATCCAGTTGCATAGGGAGGTGTTTAGTCCCAGGGTCCTTAGCTTAGTGATGAGCTTTGTGGGCACTATGAACACTGAGCTGTAGTCAATGAACAGCATTCTCACATAGGTGTTCCTTTTGTCCAGGTGGGAAAGGGCAGTGTGGAGTACGATTGAGATTGCGTCATCTGTGGATCTGTTGGGGAGATATGCGAATTGGAGTGGGTCTACGTTATCCAGGATGATGCTGTTGATGTGAGCCGTGACCAGCCTTTCAAAGCACTTCATGGCTACCGCCATGAGTGCTACGGGTCGGTAGTCATTTAGGCAGGTTACGTTCGCTTCCTTGGGCACAGGGACTATGGTGGTCTGCTTGAAACATGTAGGTATTACAGACTCGGTCAGGGAGAGGTTGAAAATGTCAGTGAAGACACTTGCCAGTTGGTCCGCGCATGCTTTGAGTACATGTCCTGGTAATCCGTCTGGCCCCGCGGCTTTGTGAATGTTGACCTGTTTAAAGGTCTTGCTCACATTGGCTACCGAGAGCGTTATCACACAGTTGTTAGGAACAGCTGATGCTCTCATGCATGCTTCAGTGTTGCTTGCCTCGAAGCGAGCATAAAAGGCATTTAGCTCATCTGGTAGGCTCGCGTCACTGGGCAGCTCGCGGCTGGGTTTCCCTTTGTAGTCTGTAATAGTTTTCAAGCCCTGCCACATCCGACGAGCTTCAGAGCTGGTGTAGTGGGATTCAATCTTAATCCTGTATTGACGCTTTGCCTGTTTGATGGTTCATCTGAGGGCATAGCGGGATTTCTTATAAGCGTCCGGATTAGTGTCCCACTCCTTGAAAGCGGCAGCTCTAGCCTTTAAATGAGGTGGAAACTGAGCTGCACTTCCTAACCTCCTGCCAAATGTATGACCATATTAGAGACACATATTTCCCTCAGATTACACAGATCCACAAAGATGCGGATGTTGCCTGTAATCCATGGCTTCTGGTTGGGATATGTACGTACGGTCACTGTGGGGACGACGTCGTCGATGCACTTATTGATGAAGCCGATGACTGAGGTGATATACTCCTCAATGCCATTGGATGAATCCCGGAAGACATTCCAGTCTGTGCTAGTGAAACAGTCCTGTAGCGTAGCATCCGCTTCATCTGACCACTTCCGTATTGAGCGAGTCACTGGTACTTCCTGCTTTTGTTTTTGCTTGTAATCATGAGGATAGAATTATGGTCAGATTTGCCAAATGGAGGGCGAGGGAGAGCTTTGTATGCATCTCTGTGTGTGGAGTAAAGGTGGTCTAAAGTTTTTTTCCCTCTGGTTGCACATGGTAGAAATGAGGTAAAACGGATTTAAGTTTGCCTGCATTAAAGTCCCCAGCCACTAGGCGCGCCGCTTCTGGATGAGCATTTTCTTGTTTGTTTATGGCCTTATACAGCTCGTTGAGTGCGGTCTTAATGCCAGCATCAGTTTGTGGTGGTAAATAGATGGCTACGAAAAATATAGACGAGAACTCTCTTGTTAGATAGTGGGTCTACAGCTTATCATGAGGTACTCTACCTCAGGCGAGCAATACCTCAAGACTTCTTTAATATTAGACATTGCGCACCAGCTGTTATTGACAGATAGACACACACCCCCGGCCCTCGTCTTACCAGACATAGCTGTTCTGTCCTGCCGATGGAAAATCCCACCAGCTCTATACTTTCCGTCTCATCGTTCAGCCATGACTCAGTGAAATATAAGATATGACAGTTTTTAATGTCCCGTTGGTAGGATATTCTTGATCGTAGATCATCCATTTTCTACGTATTTTTATCACCCAAATGACAGGGATTTGAGCCTGGTCTCGAGAAAGCAGTATATCCTTCGCGTCGGACTCGTTAAAGAAAAGATCTTTGTCCAGTTCGAGGTGAGTAATCGCTGTTCTGATGTCCAGAAGTTATTTTCGGTCATAAGAGATGGTAGCAGCAACATTATGTACACAATAAGTTAAAAAATAAGTTACAAACAATGCGGAAAAAAAAAATAGAAAAAAAAAAGCACAGTTGGTTAGGAGCCCATAGAACGGCAGCCATCCCCTCCGGCACCATTCTGTTGTATTTGCAATGGTGTTTGTTCTTCACTGGTTGCCCTTTTCTTGTGGCAACAGGTCACAAATCTTGCTGTTGTGATGGCACACTGTGTTTATTCACCCAGTAGATACGGGAGTTTATCAAAATTGGATTTGTTTTCGAATTCTTTGTGGGTCTGAGGGAAATATGTGTCTCTAATATGTTCATATATTTAGCAGAAGATTAGGAAGTGCAGCTCAGTTTCCACCTCATTTTGGGGGAAGTGTGCACATAGCATGTCTTCTCTTGAGAGCCAGGTCTGACTACGGCGACCTTTCTCAATAGCAAAGCTATGCTCACTGAGTCTGTACACAGTCAAAGCTTTCCTTAAGTTTGGGTCAGTCACAGTGGTCAGGTATTCTGCCACTGTGTGCTCTCTGTTTAGGGTCAAATAGCATTCTAGTTTGCTTTGTTGTTTTTTTATTCTTTCCAATGTGTCAAGTAATTCTCTTTTTGTTTTCTCATGATTTGGTTGGGTCTAATTGTGTTGCTTGCTTTCTCTCTCACTGTCTCACTCACTCTCTCTCTCTCTCTCTCTCTCTCTCTCGCTCTCTCTTTCTATCTCTCTGTCTATCATCTCTCTCTCTCTCTCTCTCTCTCTCTCTCTCTCTCTCTCTCTCTCTCTCTCTCTCTCTCTCTGTCTATCACCTCTTTCTCTCGCTCTCTCTCTCTCTCTCTCTCTGTCTATCATCTATCCCCTCTCTCTCGCTCTCTCTCTCTGTCTATCCTCTCTCTCTCTCTCTCTCTCTCTCTCTCTCAATTCAAATTTCAATTTCAATTTAAGTGCTTTATTGGCATGGGAAACATATGTTAACATTGCCAAAGCAAGTGAAGTAGATAGTAAACAAAAGTGAAATAACAATAAGAATTAACAGTAAACAATACACTCAGAAGTTCCAAAAGAATAAAGACATTTCAAATGTCATATTATGTATATATACAGTGTTGTAACAATGTGCAAATAGTTATAGTACAAATGGGAAAATAAATAAACATGAATATGGGTTGTATTTACAGTGGTGTTTGTTCTTCTCTGGTTGCCATTTTCTTGTGGCAACAGGTCACAAATCTTGCTGCTGTGATGGCACACTGTGTTTTTTCACACAGTAGATATGGGAGTTTATCAAAATTGGGTTTGTTTTTCGAATTCTTTGTGGATCTGTGTAATCTTTGGGAAACATGTGTCTCTAATATGGTCATACATTTGGCAGGAGGTTAGGAAGTGCAGCTCAGTTTCCACCTCATTTTGTGGGCAGTGTACACATGGCCTGTCTTCTCTTGAGAGCCAGGTCTGCCTACGGCGGCCTTTCTCAATAGCAAGGCTATGCTCACTGAGTCTGTACATAGTCAAAGTTTTCCTTAAGTTTGGATCAGTCACAGTGGTCAGGTATTTTGCCACTGTGTACTCTCTGTTTAGGGCCAAATAACATTCTAGTTTGCTCAGTTTTTTTTGTTAATTCTTTCCAATGTGTCAAGTAATTCTCTTTTTGTTTTCTCATGATTTTGTTGGGTCTAATTGTGTTGTTGTCCTGGGGCTGTGTAGGGTCTGTTTGTGTTTGTGAACAGAGCCCCAGGACCAGATTGCTTAGTTAATCTCTCTGTAGGTGATGGCTTTGATATGTGGTTATAGAATTTAACGGCTCTTTTCTGGATTTTGATAATTAGTGGGTATCGGCCTAATTCTGCTCTGCATGCATTATTTGGTGTTTTTAGTTGTGCACAGAGGATATTTTTGCAGAATTCTGCATGCAGTCTCAATTTGGTGTTTGTCCCATTTTGTGAATTATTGGTTGGAGAGCGGACCACAGACCTCACAACCATAAAGGGCAATGGGTTCTATAACTGATTCAAGTATTTTTAAGCCAGATCCTAATTGGTATGTCGAATTTTATATTCCTTTTGATGGCATAGAAGGACCTTGCCTTGTCTCTCAGATCGTTCACAGCTTTGTGGAAGTTACCTGTGACGGTGATGTTTAGGCCGAGGTATGTATAGTTTTTGTGTGCTCTAGGGCAACGGTGTCTAGATGGAATTTGTATTTGTGGTCCTGGCAACTGGACCTTTTGGAACACCATTATTTTTGTCTTACTGAGATTTACTGTCAGGGCACAGGTCTGACAGAATATGTGCAGAATATCTAGGTTCTGCTGTAGGCCCTCCTTGGTTGGTGACAGAAGCACAAGATCATCAGCAAACAGTAGACATTTTACTTCAGATTCTAGTAGGGTGATGCCGGGTTCTGCAGAGTGTTCCAAGCCAATTCGTTTATATATTTGTTGAAGAGGGTGGGGCTTAAACTGCATCCCTGTTTCACCCCACGGCCCTATGGAAAGAAATTTGTGTTTTTGCCAATTTCAAACACACACATGTTGTTTGTGTACATGGATTTTATAACGTTGTATGTTTTTTCACCAACACCACTTTCCATCAATTTGTATAGCAGATCCTCATGCCAAATTGAGTCAAAATCTTTTTTGAAATCAGCAAAGCTTGAGAAGACTTTGCCTTTGTTTTGGTTTGTTTATTTGCCAATTAGGGTGTGCAGGGTAAATACGTGGTCTGTTGTACAGTAATTTGGTAAAAAGCCAATTTGACATTTGCTCAATACATTGTTTTCACTGAGGAAATGAACTAGTCTGCTGTTAATGATAATGCAGAGGATTTTCCCAAGGTTGCTATTCCACGGTAGATATTGGGGTCAAATTTGTCTCCACTTTTGTGGATTGGGGTGATCAGTCCTTGGTTCCAAATATTGGGGAAGATGCCAGAGCTAAGGATGATGTTAAAGTTTAAGTATAGCCAATTGGAATTTGTGGTCTGTATATTTTATAATTTCATTGAGGATACCATCAACACTACAGCCCTTTTTGGGTTGGAGGGTTTGTATTTTGTCCTGTACTTCATTCAATGTAATTGAAGAATCCAGTGTGTCTTTAATAGTTGATTCTAAGGTTTGCATTTTATCATGTTTTTTTGTGTTTACATTTGTCATTTAGCAGACGCTCTTATCCAGAGCGACTTACAAATTGGTGCATTCATCTTATGATAGCCAGTGGGACAACCACTTTACACTATTTTTTGTAAAAAAATATATATATACAGTGGGGGAAAAAAGTATTTAGTCAGCCACCAATTGTGCAAGTTCTCCCACTTAAAAAGATGAGAGAGTCCTGTAATTTTCATCATAGGTACACATCAACTATGACAGACAAAATGAGGAAAAAAAATTCAGAAAATCACATTGTAGGATTTTTAATTAATTTATTTGCAAATTATGGTGGAAAATAAGTATTTGGTCAATAACAAAAGTTTCTCAATACTTTGTTATATACCCTTTGTTGGCAATGACACAGGTCAAACGTTTTCTGTAAGTCTTCACAAGGTTTTCACACACTGTTGCTGGTATTTTGGCCCATTCCTCCATGCAGATCTCCTCTAGAGCAGTGATGTTTTGGGGCTGTCGCTGGGCAACACGGACTTTCAATTCCCTCCAAAGATTTTCTATGGGGTTGAGATCTGAAGACTGGCTAGGCCACTCCAGGACCTTGAAATGCTTCTTACGAAGCCACTCCTTCGTTGCCCGGGCGGTGTGTTTGGGATCATTGTCATGCTGAAAGACCCAGCCACGTTTCATCTTCAATGCCCTTGCTGATGGAAGGAGGTTTTCACTCAAAATGTCACGATACATGGCCCCATTCATTCTTTCCTTTACACGGATCAGTCGTCCTGGTCCCTTTGCAGAAAAACAGCCCCAAAGCATGATGTTTCCACCCCCATGCTTCACAGTAGGTATGGTGTTCTTTGGATGCAAATCAGCATTCTTTGTCCTCCAAACACGACGAGTTGAGTTTTTACCAAAAAGTTATATTTTGGTTTCATCTGACCATATGACATTCTCCCAATCCTCTACTGGATCATCCAAATGCACTCTAGCAAACTTCAGACGGGCCTGGACATGTACTGGCTTAAGCAGGGGGACACGTCTGGCACTGCAGGATTTGAGCCCCTGGCGGCATAGTGTTTTACTGATGGTAGGCTTTGTTACTTTGGTCCCAGCTCTCAGCAGGTCATTCACTAGGTCCCCCGTGTGGTTCTGGGATTTTTGCTCACCATTCTTGTGATCATTTTGACCCCACGGGGTGAGATCTTGCGTGGAGCCCCAGATCGAGGGAGATTATCAGTGGTCTTGTATGTCTTCCATTTCCTAATAATTGCTCCCACAGTTGATTTATTCAAACCAAGCTGCTTACCTATTGCAGATTCAGTCTTCCCAGCCTGGTGCAGGTCTACAATTTTGTTTCTGGTGTCCTTTGACAGCTCTTTGGTCTTGGCCATAGTGGAGTTTGGAGTGTGACTGTTTGAGGTTGTGGACAGGTGTCTTTTATACTGATAACAAGTTCAAACAGGTGCCATTAATACAGGTAACGGGTGGAGGACTGAGAAGCCTCTTAAAGAAGAAGTTACAGGTCTGTGAGAGCCAAAAATCTTGCTTGTTTGTAGGTGACCAAATACTTATTTTCCACCATAATTTGCAAATAAATTCATTAAAAATCCTACAATGTGATTTTCTGGATTTTTTTTCCTCAATTTGTCTGTCATAGTTGACGTGTACCTATGATGAAAATTACAGGCCTCTCTCAATTGGTGGCTGACTAAATACTTTTTTCCCCCACTGTATATATATATATTATTTTTTTGGGGGGTGGGGTAAGGGGGGGTAGAGGGATTACTTTATCCTATCCCAGTGGATTGTGCGGAGGAGCGGGGTGACTTGAGAGAACTTGGGAAGGTTGAACACCAGACGGGCTGCAGCATTCTGGATGAGTTGTAGGGGTTTAATGGCACAGGCAGGGAGCCCAGCCAACAGCGAGTTGCAGTAATCCAGACGGTAGATGACAAGTGCCTGGATTAGGACCTGTGCCGCTTTCTGTGTAAGGTAGGGTCGTACTCTGCGAATGTTGTAGAGCATGAACCTACAGGTTCGGGTCACCGCCTTGATGTTAGCGAAGAACGACAGGGTGTTGTCCAGGGTCACGCCAAGGCTCTTTGCTCTCTGGGAGGAGGACACAACGGAGTTGTCAACCGTGATGGCGAGATCATGGACCGGGCAGTCCTTCCCCAGGAGGAAGAGCAGCTCCGTCTTGCCGAGGTTCAGCTTGAGGTGGTGATCCGTCATCCACACTGATATGTCTGCCAGACATGCAGTTTGTTCTTTGTTATAGGGCCAAAAAGATTGGAGAAGTGGTTTACCCATACATCTCCATTTTGGATAGATAGCTCTGCGTGTTGCTGTTTGTTTAGTGTTTTCCAATTTTCCCAGAAGTGGTTAGAGTCTATGGATTCTTCAATTACATTGAGCTGATTTCTGACATGCTGTTCCTTCTTTTTCCGTAGTGCATTTATGTATTGTTTTAGTGATTCTGCATAGTGAAGGTGTAGGCTCAGGTTTTCTGGGTCTCTATATTTTTGGTTGGATAGGTTTCTCAATTTCTTTCTTAGGTTTTTGCATTCTTCATCAAACCATTTGTCGTTGTTACTTTTCTTTGGTTTTCTGTTAGATTTTTTGATTTGATAGAGAAGCTGAGAGGTCAAATATACTGTTTAGGTTTTCTACAGCCAAGTTTACACCTTCACTATTACAGTGGAACGTTTTGTCCAGGAAGTTGTGAAAAAGGGATCGAATTTGTTATTGCCTAATTGTTTTTTTAGTGGGTTTCCACACTACTTTCCTTCCATCTATAGCATTTCTTAATATGATTTAGTTCCATTGGCTTTGATGCCTCATGATTGAGTATTTCTCTGTTCAAGTAGACTGTGATGTTGCTGTGGTCTGATAGGGGTGTCAGTGGGCTGACTGTGAACGCTCTGAGAGACTCTGGGTTGAGGTCAGTGATAAAGTAGTCTACATTACTACTGCCAAGAGATGAGCTATAGGTGTACCTACCATAGGAGTCCCCTGTCTCTCACTTTCTCTGTCTATCATATCTCTCTCTCTCTCCCTCTCTCTCTCCCTCTCTCTCTCTCTCTCCCTCTCTCCCTCTCTCTCTCTCTCTCTCTCTCTCTCTCTCTCTCTCTCTCTCTCACTTACTAAAGGTGTAAGCTGTTTTGCATAGGACGTGTGTTGTGATGACCTCTCCTGTTAGTTTAGATTTGTGAGTGGTTGAGCTGCTGTCTCAATGTTTTCACAGAAAGGAGACCTTTTAAATCCCCTATAGTCCTCCTAAGCTTCTGTCCTATGAGTGATCATCTGCGTTATAGATTGTTTAAAGCTCTGGGATCACCAGTCAGGATGAGTTGAGTTTGTGGCTAATTGAAAGGCAGAAGAATGATGTACAGCCAGTTGTGTGTGCGCGCATGAGAAGGAGAGGGAGTAAGCAGAGGGATAGAGAGAAGTGTGAAGGAGAGAGGAGAGCTGTAGAGAGAAAGAGAAGATGACAGGATCAGTGGAGGAGAGGAGGATGAAGAGGAGAGATGGAGTGGGGGATCAGGGAAGTGAGAGAAGAGCAGAGAGAAACAGAGGAGATCTGTGACAGAGAGAAGAGGATGGCAGTAGAGAGTGAAACATGTACTTACTATGGCTGTTACAGTGGGGGGGGGGGAGTATTTAGTCAGCCACCAATTGTGCAAGTTCTCCCACTTAAAAAGATGAGAGAGGCCTGTGATTTTCATCATAGGTACACGTCAACTATGACCGACAAATTGAGAAAAGAAATTCCAGAAAATCACATTGTAGGATTTTTTATGAATTTATTTGCAAATTATGGTGGCAAATAAGTATTTGGTCACCTACAAACAAGCAAGATTTCTGGCTCTCACAGACCTGTAACTTCTTCTTTAAGAGGCTCCTCTGGTATTGAATAGAGTTGAAGGATGGGACTAATAACAAATAACAACAAATAATAACAAAGATAGCTAATAATGTAAGCATACTGTGTCCATAATAAGTATATAGGTTGTATGTTGGGAGCTTTTGGGAAAGAGCACAGTTAGAAAGATATGGCATTTAGAAGCAAACCGGATGGACATCATGAAAATGATCGGAGAGGTTGAGAGTAGAAGAGGTTCAGGAGAATATATATATATAATTATTGTAAAATTAACTCTGTCCATAAGGTGTAGATAGTAAGTATAGACCGGAAGTAGAGGCCTGGGCGTTGTTGTTCACTAATTTACTCCAAGTAGGGAAAGGATGGTGGGGTTGAAAAGTAATAAAGGGGAATATATATATAAAAAAATTAAAAAAACATGGGGGATTGGAAGTGATGCAGACAATTACATTGATAGAAGATACAATCTATCTGCAATATTAAGCTGATCCATCCCCCCAACAAAAAAAAAAAAAAAAAAAGAGGCTCCTCTGTCCTCCACTCGTTACCTGTATTAATGGCACCTGTTTGAACTTGTTATCAGTGTAAAAGACACCTGTCCACAACCTCAAACAGTCACACTCCAAACTCCACTATGGCCAAGACCAAAGAGCTATCAAAGGACACCAGAAATAAAATGGTAGACCTGCACCAGGCTGGGAAGACTGAATCTGCAATAGGTAAGCAGCTTGGTTTGAAGAAATTAACTGTGGGAGCAATTATTAAGAAATGGAAGACATACAAGACCACTGATAATCTCCCTCGATCTGGGGCTCCACGCAAGATCTCACCCCGTGGGGTCAAAATGATCACAAGAACGGTGAGCAAAAATCCCAGAACCACACGGGGGGACCTAGTGAATGACCTGCAGAGAGCTGGGACCAAAGTAACAAAGCCTACCATCAGTAACACACTACGCCGCCAGGGACTCAAATCCTGCAGTGCGAGACGTGTCTCCCCTGCTTAAGCCAGTACATGTCCAGGCCCGTCTGAAGTTTGCTAGAGTGCATTTGGATGATCCAGAAGAGGATTTGGAGAATGTCATATGGTCAGATGAAACCAAAATAGAACTTTTGGTAAAAACTCAACTCGTCGTGTTTGGAGGCTGAGTTGCATCCAAAGAACACCATACCTACTGTGAAGCATGGGGGTGGAAACATCATGCTTTGGGGCTGTTTTTCTGCAAAGGGACCAGGACGACTGATCCGTGTAAAGGAAAGAATGAATGGGGCCATGTATCGTGAGATTTTGAGTGAAAACCTCCTTCCATCAGCAAGGGCATTGAAGATGAAACGTGGCTGGGTCTTTCAGCATGACAATGATCCAAACACACCGCCCGGGCAACGAAGGAGTGGCTTCGTAAGAAACATTTCAAGGTCCTGGAGTGGCCTAGCCAGTCTCCAGATCTCAACCCCATAGAAAATCTTTGGAGGGAGTTGAAAGTCCGTGTTGCCCAGCGACAGCCCCAAAACATCACTGCTCTAGAGGAGATCTGCATGGAGGAATGGGCCAAAATACCAGCAACAGTGTGTGAAAACCTTGTGAAGACTTACAGAAAACGTTTGACCTGTGTCATTGCCAACAAAGGGTATATAACAAAGTATTGAGAAACTTTTGTTATTGACCAAATACTTATTTTCCACCATAATTTGCAAATAAATTCATTAAAAATCCTACAATGTGATTTTCTGGAGAAAAAAATCTGATTTTGTCTGTCATAGTTGACGTGTACCTATGATGAAAATTACAGGCCTCTCTCATCTTATTAAGTGGGAGAACTTGCACAATTGGTGGCTGACTAAATACTTTTTTCCCCCACTGTATGTGCTTGTCTCACCTTGCTATCTTAAGATGATGTACTAACTGGAAGTCTCTGGATAACGGTGTCTGATAAATGACTCAAATGTGTAGAGTGAGAGACTTCAGCGCAGATGGACAGAATAGATAGACAGAACAGGTGGACAGAACAGATGGACAGAACAGATGGACAGAACAGATGGACAGAACAGATGGACAGAA
Source organism: Coregonus clupeaformis (assembly GCF_020615455.1). Classification (NCBI taxonomy): domain Eukaryota; kingdom Metazoa; phylum Chordata; class Actinopteri; order Salmoniformes; family Salmonidae; genus Coregonus; species Coregonus clupeaformis. The sequence continues at coordinate 35,575,747 of NC_059197.1, forward strand.
TAGATGGACAGAACAGATGGACAGAATAGATGGACAGAATAGATGGACAGAACAGATGGACAGAACAGATGGACAGAACATATGGACAGAATAGATGGACAGAATAGATGGACAGAACAGATGGACAGAACAGATGGACAGAACAGATGGACAGAATAGATGGACAGAATAGAATAGGGCTCAGAGAGAGGTTAATGTGATCAACACTACATGAACACACGTCATACTGGGACTACAAATCAGCCTTGGAAGAAAGATAGTATTCCTGTCACACACTGTGTGTGTGGGTGTGTAGCAGCCACAAGCTTCCTTCACTCTCTCAAATGTGTTGGTGTAGGAAGATATCAAATATTTGATAGGAAAAGAAAGTGTAGTGTTCTCCCCCACTCAACTATGTAATAATTTCATTTATATGTAATCGAGAGCTTGGGGACGTATTTGACTGAATAGACCTGCTGCTTTTCTTGTGTAGCCGAGGCCGAAGGTCCAACGGTCGGGCCAGTTGGCCAAAAATCTACTGGCCCGAACAGAATCTCTTCTGGCGCGGACATGGTGTAGTTCTTAAATGCATTGTGGTCATGCGGGGCCTATAGGTTGGCATGCTTTCTCTCTATATTCAGCTAATAATAGGCTACATTTGGTTATTATGAAATGTATTAAAGGGGCAGTGCAATCAAAAATTTGAAGTTCCTGTGTTTTATATATATACTGTATTTCCACACTGAGGTTGGAATAATATTGTGAAAATTAGGATAATGCAATTTTAGTATAGGAGCTGTTTGAACCACTGAAATTTCAGCTTATTTAGCTGGGTGTTTTTTTTTTGGTTAATAGACCAATAACAGAGAGAGTTTGCCCTCCTCTCTGCTAATTACAGCTAGTTTTCAGGTTATACATTCCTCCCATTAGACTCCTCCCATTAGGTCCCTCACTCCAGACCACTGCCAGACAGTCCTAGCAAAATACTTGGTTGAGAAATTGCATTTAGCTAAGAAGCTATTGTTGTTTCTTTTTGAACATTTTAATTGAAACAATCACAGTTAAGGTACTTAATTGTTACCCAGAAATAATTTGATATTGGGACAAAAACAGCTGCATTGGACCTTTAAAAAAAAAGCTGTGTAATATATTTTAGCAATGGAAATCATTACTGTGTTCTTTAGAATTGCATTGTATTAATTATTGTTTTCTAAAGTAGGTCTATGTCATTTTGAGAATATTTTTTTTTTGCATCTCAAAATAGGACGCTGCCCCTTTTTGAACACAGAAGTTCCAAAAGAGACATGTACCTGGCTACAGAAGGCTAGCCAAGACTAATGGTAGGTGTCTTTTTGTAGCTTTATTTTAGCACACTATCAACAGTAGCCAGCATATTGCTAGTATGTTCACTATTGAAGGTTTACGTTTGTAAATCACTTTCCCTAAAATAAGTATGCTCAGAGAGCAGATTGATGGGTGCTTCTTTTTCCACTGGACAGCTCTCGGGTGCTGTGTGGAGGCATCAACTCATGTACTGCTCGAGAAGTTGGGACTCGCAGGAGCGTGGTGGTGCTTGAATGAACGACCAATCATATTACTAAACTGTAATAACCTGTATTAATAAGTGAGTATATAAACTGTAATAACCTGTATTAATAAGTGAGGATATAAACTGTAATAACCTGTATTAATAAGTGAGGATATAAACTGTAATAACCTGTATTAATAAGTGAGTATAAACTGTAATAACCTGTATTAATAAGTGAGGATATAAGCTGTAATAACCTGTATTAATAAGTGAGGATATAAGCTGTAATAACCTGTATTAATAATTGAGGATATAAGCTGTAATAACCTGTATTAATAATTGAGGATATAAGCTGTAATAACCTGTATTAATAATTGAGTATTTAAGCTGTAATAACCTGTATTAATAATTGAAGATATAAGCTGTAATAACCTGTATTAATAATTGAGGATATAAGCTGTAATAACCTGTATTAATAAGTGAGGATATAAGCTGTAATAACATGTATTCATAAGTGAGGATATAAGCTGTAATAACCTGTATTAATAAGTGAGGATATAAGCTGTAATAACCTGTATTAATTATTGAGGATATAAGCTGTAATAACCTGTATTAATTATTGAGGATATAAGCTGTAATAACCTGTATTAATAATTGAGGATATAAGCTGTAATAACCTGTATTAATAATTGAGGATATAAGCTGTAATAACCTGTATTAATTATTGAGGATATAAGCTGTAATAACCTGTATTAATTATTGAGGATATAAGCTGTAATAACCTGTATTAATAATTGAGGATATAAGCTGTAATAACCTGTATTAATTATTGAGGATATAAGCTGTAATAACCTGTATTAATAATTGAGGATATAAGCTGTAATAACCTGTATTAATTATTGAGGATATAAGCTGTAATAACCTGTATTAATTATTGAGGATATAAGCTGTAATAACCTGTATTAATAATTGAGGATATAAGATGTAATAACCTGTATTAATAATTGAGGATATAAGCTGTAATAACCTGTATTAATTATTGAGGATATAAGCTGTAATAACCTGTATTAATTATTGAGGATATAAGCTGTAATAACCTGTATTAATAATTGAGGATATAAGCTGTAATAACCTGTATTAATTATTGAGGATATAAGCTGTAATAACCTGTATTAACAATTGAGGATATAAGCTGTAATAACCTGTATTAATAATTGAGTATATAAGCTGTAATAACCTGTATTAATAAGTGAGGATATAAACTGTAATAACCTGTATTAATAAGTGAGGATATAAACTGTAATAACCTGTATTAATAAGTGAGGATATAAACTGTAATAACCTGTATTAATAAGTAAGGATATAAACTGTAATAACCTGTATTAATAAGTGAGGATATAAGCTGCAATAACCTGTATTAATAAGTGAGTATATAAACTGTAATAACCTGTATTAATAAGTGATGATATAAACTGTAATAACCTGTACTAATAAGTGAGGATATAAACTGTAATAACCTGTATTAATAAGTGAGAATATAAGCTGTAATAACCTGTATTAATAATTGAGGATATAAACTGTAATAACCTGTATTAATAAGAGTTTGTATTCAATTGTGTATTCTTTTTTTTTCTCCCTCCCTGTTTGTCGGTTACCACGGAAACAGGCTTGGTGCTGTATTGTTTAACAGGTATTATTCTACAGTGGCTCCGCTCCTCCCCGTGAGTGTCTTCCTGTCCTCTCTTTCCTCTTCATCGTCCTCCTCTCCCATCACCAGATCGTTCTCTTTCTTTACCCAACTGATATTCATTCTGAATCTCTCTCTCTCTCCCTGTCAGTCTGCTGTCCACCATCAGCCACCTGGTTCTAGATGAGATTCATGAGAGGAACCTTCACTCTGACGTTCTGCTCATCATCGTTAAAGACCTGCTACGAGTCCGACAGGACCTCAAGGTCATCCTCATGAGTGCCACGCTCAACGCTGAGAAGTTCTCCAAATACTTTGGTACGCAATGACAAAGTGTAGACTCAGTGTGTGTTTTGTTATAGCAGAAGGTGCAATGGAGTTTGAAAATCTAAAATGGAAATTGGGAATGACCATTGAAATAAAGTCAGTATATTCCTCACTCTGCCCCCTCCACTCTTTCTATTTCCCTCTCTCCATGTCTCTCTCTCTCCATGTCTCTCTCCAGATAACTGTCCTATGATCCACATCCCGGGGATGACCTTCCCAGTTCAATAATTCCTACTGGAGTATGTGTTGGAGATGATTAGGTGAGATCCTACTGGAGGATGTGTTGGAGATGATTAGGTGAGTTCCTACTGGAGTATGTGTTGGAGATGATTAGGTGATGTCCCACTGTACAAACTAGGATATATCCACTAGCCTCAAGCCTAAATGAATGGGGAAGATTAGCACCTTCTAATCCGGTGTCCTTAGACTTTTGGCTGAACTGTTTGTGTGTGTGTGTGTGTGTGTGTGTGTGTGTGTGTGTGTGTGTGTGTGTGTGTGTGTGTGTGTGTGTGTGTGTGTGTGTGTGTCCATGCCCATCCCCAGAAGGAGGAGCGGAGGCCCAGGTGGAAGAGGGGTTTCATGCAGGATCACAACTCCCAACCGGAGAAGGAGTAGAAAGAGACAGAGTACAAGGAGAGCTGGCCCTGCAACGCCCTGCTATGTGAGTTACTGAGAGGAGGAGAGCTGGCCCTGCTACGCCCTGCTATGTGAGTTACTGAGGGGAGGAGAGCTGGCCCTGCTACGCCCTGCTATGTGAGTTACTGAGAGGAGGAGAGCTGGCCCTGCTACGTTCTGCTATGTGAGTTACTGAGAGGAGGAGAGCTGGCCCTGCTACGCCCTGCTACATGAGTTACTGAGAGGAGGAGAGCTGGCCCTGCAACGCCCTGCTACATGAGTTACTGAGAGGAGGAGAGCTGGCCCTGCTACGTTCTGCTATGTGAGTTACTGAGAGGAGGAGAGCTGGCCCTGCTACGCCCTGCTACATGAGTTACTGAGGGGAGGAGAGCTGGCCCTGCTACGTTCTGCTATGTGAGTTACTGAGAGGAGGAGAGCTGGCCCTGCTACGCCCTGCTATGTGAGTTACTGAGGGGGGAGGAGAGCTGGCCCTGCTACGTTCTGCTATGTGAGTTACTGAGAGGAGGAGAGCTGGCCCTGCTACGCCCTGCTACATGAGTTACTGAGAGGAGGAGAGCTGGCCCTGCAACGCCCTGCTACATGAGTTACTGAGAGGAGGAGAGCTGGCCCTGCTACGTTCTGCTATGTGAGTTACTGAGAGGAGGAGAGCTGGCCCTGCTACGTTCTGCTATGTGAGTTACTGAGGGGAGGAGAGCTGGCCCTGCTACGTTCTGCTATGTGAGTTACTGAGGGGAGGAGAGCTGGCCCTGCTACGTTCTGATACATGAGTTACTGAGGGGGGAGGAGAGCTGGCCCTGCTACGCCCTGCTACATGAGTTACTGAGGGGAGGAGAGCTGGCCCTGCTACGTTCTGCTATGTGAGTTACTGAGGGGAGGAGAGCTGGCCCTGCTACGTTCTGATACATGAGTTACTGAGGGGGGAGGAGAGCTGGCCCTGCTACGTTCTGCTATGTAAGTTACTGAGGGGAGGAGAGCTGGCCCTGCTACGTTCTGCTATGTGAGTTACTGAGGGGAGGAGAGCTGGCCCTGCTACGTTCTGCTATGTGAGTTACTGAGGGGAGGAGAGCTGGCCCTGCTACGTTCTGATACATGAGTTACTGAGGGGGGAGGAGAGCTGGCCCTGCTACGTTCTGCTATGTAAGTTACTGAGGGGAGGAGAGCTGGCCCTGCTACACCCCAACTCTACGAGTCAAGTGAGTTACGGGGGGAGGGGAGGGGGGAGGGGGGGGGGGTCTGATGGCACAATCTCATGATGAATCTCCAGTGGTTTAAATAAAGAGATTAATTTCTCCCACCAGTGCCTCTCTAACTTATCATGCTTTTAGTTTAATAGACATCCATTATATTATTCTGATAGGACAATGACAATGTTGTTGAGAGGATTGTCAAAGCTGTCTAACAAATGAAATATTTAATTTAATAAATGACAATTGTTTTTGGTTCTTTATCATTGCCAACAGTATTACTGTCTCATTCATTGATTGATTAGTCTGTATGTCTTCCTGTTTGTGTCTGTTCCTGTCTGTGATTGGTGACTCCGCGTGTGTGTCTCATTGTGATTGGCATATACTCTGACAGCACCATAGATGTGTTGGAGATGATGGACGATGATGATAAGATTGACCTGGAGCTCATTGTGCTGCTGATAGGACACATCGTGCTGAGCCAGGAAGTGAGTTTTAACTTTGCCTTGGTGTGGAGTAGAGCCCAACCAATGTTTTTTTGGGTCCGATACCGATTCAATAATGACATCATGAGAATGGCAGCAAGTGTTCAGATAAGCATGAGATTCAATTTTTTCATCCTATTTATTAAATATTAATTATCAGTGGAATTATCGGCCAATACTGATATGGCAGTAAAAGGACAATATCGCCCAATAATATCGGTGAACCGATATATCGGTCAGGCTCAGTCCCACTGCTGTTTTGGTGTTGACTGTTGATAGGGTGAAATACAACATGAGTCAGTGCAAAGTTCAATACATATCTTTATTGTCCCATTGAGAATTTACAATAATAGAACATACAATATACACATTACAACATGGGACCATTATCCAGTAGCAGTGTTTGATAACATGGAGACTTGAAGAAGGGCTGTGTGGTTGAAACATGGGGAGGAGAGGAGAAGTAAAGAGAGGAGAAGAGATGTAAAGACAGAAGAGACGTAAAAAGAGAAGAAGAGACGTAAAGAGAGGAGTAGAGACGTAAAGAGAGGAGTAGAGACGTAAAGAGAGAAGTAAAGAGAAGAGAGGTAAAGAGAGGAGTAGAGACGTAAAGAGAGAAGTAAAGAGAAGAGACGTAAAGAGAGGAGTAAAGAGAAGAGACGTAAAGAGAGGAGTAGAGAGAATAGAGGATAGTTTCTCTTTACTGTAATGCCTAGAGGTTTGGGCTATAGGTCCATTTGAAATTCAGCAACCCTACCTCTGTCAGCTACCGTGACTCCGAAGGGAGCCAGCCGGCTGATTGGTCGTGACATTGTCAGAGAGCTGAGAGGAAAATAAGTAGATTGGCCATGACAGGGTTCTTAGTTGGGGCTAGGGGCCGGCTGTCAGGGTTCTGACCGTGGTGATTGGTTAATTAAGACATTCGCCCCGGTGATTACACACCCATGGGGACGACATCACAGACCATAATTAATGTCGAGAGAGAGAGAGAGAGAGAGAGAGAGAGAGAGAGAGAGAGAGAGAGAGAGAGAGAGAGAGAGAGAGAGAGAGAGAGAGAGAGAGAGAGAGAGAGAGAGAGAGAGAGAGAGAGAGAGAGAGAGAGAGAGAGAGAGAGAGAGAGAGAGAGAGAGAGAGAGAGAGAGAGAGAGAGAACCATTCATCTTGGGGGGAGCCACAAAGTCATAACCCTCGCCTATTTTTAAATTTTTTCTTCTTAAAGATGGATTTTAAATCTAAGTACTGGTGTGGGAGTTTAAGAAAACAATTCCTTTCTACAATGACAACACATTCAGGAAGTGTCATTTCTTTGGTGGAAAAACAATGAACGATACAAAGCTAAATAGATGTAAACACTCAGTTTGATCTATTTTTCCATGTTTCATGTTGTTAGTCTGTATGTCCCATTGACCCATTCATAAATATCCACCCTTTTAGGCGAAATTATAGAGAAAATTAACCAAATGTAAAACATTTTAAATATGTTTGATAGAGAAGTTAAAATCATGTTCAAGTGTTCATTATCCTAGCTAAATCTTGCTCACTCACAGAGTTGTGGCTAATTTAGGCTCTAAATGTCCACTGTGTTAGGATTATGCACCTAACAGGTTGGAAAATGTACCTAACAGGTTAAAATGCACCTAACAGGTTAAAATGCACCTGCAAAAAAGTAAGCGCTTGACCAATGTAACAACAAAAAAAGTGAAACATGTCCTTTTTCTATTAGAATATGTTTTTAAAAAAATCTAAATATATTGTTTTTCCCTCCAAAAGTTATGAGATCCAAAAGGCACTGGACAGTAGAAATGAAATGTAGAAATGACCCAATCGGCTATTTTACAGACTGTGTGTGTGTGTGTGTCATGGCGTATTCCCTGAATCATGTGTCCCTCCTGGGTCTGTGTGGTTGAGGTTTAGGATGAATTAGCATTAATCAGAGAGCTCTGGGAACAACGGCCCCTGAAGCTGCTCCATCACGACACTATCTCCATTCAGTCAGCTCAGGTGATGAACCCTGAAGCTTCTCCATCACATCAGTCATACCACCTCAAAAAGCACAAGAAATCAGATTGACACCCACCATCTGATTGTTCTTAAATCATTTCTGTAGTTAGAAACCGATAAGATTAGCATTCCTGAAACATTCTTTTGTTGAATAATTTAATCTCAAATTGGCCATTTTAATTTATAGGATTCATATAATCTTCAATAAATATAGTACCTAACATCCGAGCTGCTGCTTGGAGTATTGCTTCTTCATCATATGTAATTAATAACCTGTGAATCTGGCGGAGTTTTTTCCCCTGTTCAGAGAGACTAGCCATTGAAGTCGCTTGCATTTACCATAAATGAGTGTGAAAGTACAACGTTTTGCCCACTAGATGCCACTGTTTCTGCTACTGCCACCACACCCTTTTATCAATTTTACTGGTGTCTTGTGTTTATTAAATGGATCACATTTTATTTGCAACTTTGGGTAGAAAACCAATAGCTTTTACTCATGATATGAAAAAAATGGTGTGGTCATCGTCACAATTCAAGCCAGTTCTCCATGAAAACAATTGAGTTTGTCCTTCTCTTAGACTTAATTTGTCACCAGGAAACGGCCCGTCTGTGTGTGTTTTATTCCCTTAAAAAAAGGTCTGGATTAGTTCAACCATTCCTGCCGAACGAGCACAGTTCTAATGGTTTCAATGTCATGTTCTTTAATGGTCTTCAATGGTTAAAGTACCAAACACACACTGCATAGTGTTTTGTAATGGTATTGGGCTGGGTTGGGTTTAATAGTAAATGTCACTAATCACACTACATATAGAGATGTTTTCTAATAATAATAATAATAATAATAATAATAATAATACGACTGCCATGCAATGGTTTTTAATTCTACTATTTTATTAGAGTTGTCACAACATTTTAGTCACTAGCCCATTTCTCTATCAAATTTTGGGCTTGTAGGAAAAGTCTTTATATGATAATTGCACCATACGGATAGCCCTGTCAGAAACCTGCCATTTGTTGGACTATTCAAGGAGAGTTGGGTTGAAGCATTAGGTTGCTAAGAGAAGGACAAACTAAATTGCTTTCATGGAGGACTGGCTTGACCACACAACTGACCACACAATTTATTTTCATCATGAGTAAAAGCTATTGGTTTTCTACCCAAAGTTGCAAAGAAAGTGTTGTGATCCATTTAATAAACACAAGAGACCAGCAAAATGGATAAAAGGGTGTGGTGGCAGTCGCAGGAACAGTGGCATCTAGTGGGCAAAACATGGTACTTTCATACTCATTTATGGTAAATAATGGCTAATTTCTCGAAACAAAAAAAAACAAAAACATTCACAGGAAATACATTATAAAGGATGAAGACGCAATACTCCAAACCACATCTTTATAATCTGTTTCTAAGTACAGAAACGCTTTGAGAACCATCTGAGATGGTGGGTGTCATGGCTTGGCTGAAATGACATGGAATGACCTCTCACTGTCTCCTTTCTGTCCACTCCGGTACCAGATTCTGTTCACAAATCATAATAATGGGCTACTTTTCATGAATTCAACAGGATCATAATGACATCGCCCCAAACCCTGATGCTAACACGACTACCCTAGACACACGCCAACTAAGCAAACTACCTACCTGTACACTTTTAGGCTGCGTTTACACAGGCAGCCCAATTCTGATCTTTTGCCCAATTATTGGCAAAAGAGCTGATCTGATTGGTCAAGAGACCAATTAGTGAATAAATATCAGAATTGGGCTGCCTGTGTAAACGCAGCCTAACTAATGCTAACACCACCGTTGAATCTAAAGCTAAACTAATGCTAACATGGGCACTATTCTCCTCTGAACCCATTAACCAGCTTAGTGTGGATTGTGGTTAGCTCAGCTTTGTCTCTGGGTGGCTCTGGGTTTTTAGGTGACTGATTACCTTTTCGTTCCCTTTTGAGCAAATTAGGCTTTTATTCATTCCAAAACGCTTATGTTGTGTAATTAGCTCATTTGACTGTGTAGTCAGTGTGCAGCAGGCTTTGTGTGGTTACTCCGAGCAAAGGGAGAGAGAGCTTTTGTCTGCCCCTGGCTTGGCTGAGATGACAAAGTGGGAATGTTTGTGAAAATGGTAGGATTCAGGTCCTGTTAGTTTACTAAGGAACTGTCTGTTAGTTTCTGACTGGAAAAGCTGTGATGTGTGTTGCCTGAGCGTGTTGAAATCAAAATCAAATCAAACAAATCAAGATGTATTGGTCACAGGGAGGGAGACGGAGGGAGGTGAAAGGAGGGAGGCGTAGGGAGGTGAAAGGAGGGAGGGAGACGGAAGGAGGTGAAAGAAGGGAAGGAGAGGGAAGGATGTGAAAGGAGGAAGGGAGATGGTTGGAGATGGAGGGAGGAGGTGAAAGTAATCAAATCAAATTTTATTGGTCACATATGTAGCAGATGTTATTGCAGGTGTAGCGACATGCTTGTGTTCCGAGCTCCAACAATGCAGTAGTATCTAACAATTCACAACAATACACACAAATCTAAAAGTAAAAGAATGGAATTAAGAAATATATAAATATTAGGACGAGCAATGTCGGAGTGGCATTGACTAAAATACAGTACAATAGAATAGAGTATATACATTTGAGATGAGTAAAGCAGTATGTAAACATTATTAAAGTGACTAGTGTTCCATTATTAAAGTGGCCAGTGTTTCCATGTCTATGTATATAGGGCAGCAGCCTCTAAGGTGCAGGGTTGAGTAACCGGGTGGTAGCCGGCTAGTGAATGTGACTAAGTTCAGGTCAGGGTACTGGGTGGAGGCTGGCTAGTGATGGCTATTTAACAGTCTGATGGCCTTGAGATAGAAGCTGTTTTTCAGTCTTTCAGTCCCAGCTATGATGCACCTGTACTGACCTGGTCTTCTGGATGATAGCGGGGTGAACAGGCTGTGGCTCGGGTGGTTGATGTCCTTGATGATCTTTTTGGCCTTCCTGTGACATCTGGTGCTGTAGGTGTCCTGGAGGGCAGTGTGCCCCCGGTGATGCGTTGGGCAGACCACACCACCCTCTGGAGAGCCCTGTGGTTGTGGACGGTGCAGTTGCTGTACCAGGCGGTGAAACAGCCCAACAAGATGCTCTCAATGGTGCATCTGTAAAAGTTTGTCAGGGTCTTAGGGGCCAAGCTGACTTTCTTTAGCCTCCTGAGGTTGAAGAGGCGCTGTTGCACCTTCTTCACCACACTGTCTGTGTGGGTGGACCATTTCAGATTGTCAGTGATGTGTACGCCGAGGAACTTGAAGCTTTTTACCTTCTCCACTGCGGTCCTGTCGATGTGGATAGGGGCGTGCTCCCTCTGCTGTCTTATGAAGTCCACGATCAGCTCCTTCGTTTTGTGTTGATGTTGAGGGAGAGGTTATTTTCCTGGCACCACTCCGCCAGGGCCCTCACCTCCTCCCTGTAGGCTGTCTCGTCATTGTTGGTAATCAGCCCTACTACTGTTGTGTCATCTGCAAACTTGGTGATTGAGTTGGAGGCGTGCTTGGCCATGCAGTCATGGGTGAACAGGGAGTACAGGAGGGGGCTGAGCACACACCCTTGTGTGGCCCCTGTGTTGAGGATTAGCGTAGTGGAGGTGTTGTTTCCTACCTACACTACCTGGGGGCGGCCCATCAGGAAGTCCAGGACCCAGTTGCACTGGGTGGGGTTCAGACCCAGGGCACCAAGCTTAAATGATGAGCTTTGAGGGTACTATGGTGTTGAATGCTGAGCTATAGTCTATGAACAGCATTCTTACATAGGTATTCCTTTTGTCCAGATGGGATACGTCAGTGTGCAGTGTGATGGCGATTGCATCGTCTGTTGATCTATTGGGGCGGTAAGAAAATTGAAGTGGGTCTAGGGTGACAGGTAAGGTAGAGGTGATATGATCCTTAACTAGCCTCTCAAAGCACTTCATGACGACAGAATGAGTGCTACGGGCCGATAGTCATTTAGTTCAATCACTTTCTTGGGTTCAGGAACAATGGTGGACATCTTGAAGCAAGTGGGGACAGCAGACTGGGATAGGGAGAGATTTTATATGTCCGTAAACACTCCAGCCAGCTGGTCTGTGCATACTCTGAGGACGCGGCAAGGGATGTCGTCTGGGCCGGCACTGTGTTATCCTCAAAGCGAGCGAAGATGGTGTTTAGATTGTCCAGGAGCAAGACGTCGGTGTCCGCAACATGGCTGGTTTTCCCTTTGTAATCCGTGATTGTCTGTAGACCCTGTCACATACGTCTCATGTCTGAGCCGTTGAATTGCGACTCCACTTTGTCTCTGTACTGACGTTTGGCCTGTTTGATTGCCTTACAGAGGGAAGAACTACACTGTTTGTATTCAACCATATTCCCAGTCACCTTGCCATGGTTAAATGCGATGCTTCGCACTTTCAGTTTTGTGCGAATGCTGCCATCTATCCACAGTTTCTGGTTTGGGTAGGTTTTAATAGTCACAGTGGGAACAAAATCCCCTATGAACTCAGTCACCGTGTCCGTGTACAGGTCAATGTTATTCTCAGAGGATACCCGGAACATATCCCAGTCCGCGTGATCAAAACAATCTTGAAGCATGGATTCCGATTGGTCAGACCAGCGTCGAATAGACCTTAGCATGTGTGTTACCTTAATGATATGTGTGTGTTGCCTGAGTGTGTGCTGATACGTGTGTTACCTGTCCTTGTGTTCCAGGAAGGAGCCATCTTGGTGTTCCTGCCAGGTTGGGACAATATCAGTGGCCTCAACGACCTCCTGATGACCCAGCAGATGTTCAATCAGGTATGGACTCAGAAACACTCCTTTCTCCCAGAGCAGAACATGAATAACCCAGGGAGTGAGGCTGTCTGTTCTGACTGGTGTTCAAAAAGCCCTCTCCAGGAGTCAGGAAGATTGTCATTGCCACTAGTATCGCTGAGACCAGTTGTGTATGTGTCCTTTTGTTTGTGTATCAGCCTCTGTTAGGGTGTGTGTGTGTGTGTGTGTGTTTTGACTTTTTTTAAATACAGAAACTTCATACTATTATCACACACGCTAAGTGTACAAAACACCCCCTCAGAACAGTGTCAAGTCGTCGGGGCCTGGACTCTACAAGGTGTCGAAAGCGTTCCACAGGTATGCTGGCCCCATGTTGACTCCAATGCTTCCCACAGTTGAGTCAAGTTGGCTGGATGTCCTTTGGGTGGTGGACCATTCTTGATACACACGGGAAACTGTTGAGCGTGAAAAACCCAGCAGTGGTGTAGTTCTTGACACACTCAAACCGGTGCACCTGGCACCTACTACCATACCCTGTTCAAAGGCTCTTAAATCTTTTGTCTTGCCCATTCACCCTCTGAATGGCACACATACACAATCCATGTCTCAATTGTCTCAAGGCTTAAAAATCCTTCTTTAACCTGTCTCCTCCCCTTCATCTACACTGATTGAAGTGGATTTAACAAGTGACATCAATAAGGGGTGATGGCGCTCACCTGGATTCACCTGGTCAGTCTGATGTTTTGTACACTCAGTGTAAACTCTATATACACACACTACACTGACACACACACAAAACCCACACACATTCACTTGCACTACATACGCACACACATATAACCGACACCACATACACACGCACACACTTTCACACTCATAATTTGCTGCTGCTGCTCTGTTCTTTATTTTACTCTTATTATTATCTATCCTGATGCCTAGTCACTTTACCCTGCCTTCATGTACATATCTACCTCAAATATCTTATTATTATCTATCCTGATGCCTAGTCACTTTACCCTGCCTTCATGTACATATCTACCTCAAATATCTTTTTATTATCTATCCTGATGCCTAGTCACTTTACCCTGCCTTCATGTACATATCTACCTCAAATATCTTATTATTATCTATCCTGATGCCTAGTCACTTTACCCTGCCTTCATGTACATATCTGCCTCAAATATCTTATTATTATCTATCCTGATGCCTAGTCACTTTACCCTGCCTTCATGTACATATCTACCTCAAATATCTTATTATTATCTATCCTGATGCCTAGTCACTTTACCCTGCCTTCATGTACATATCTACCTCAAATATCTTATTATTATCTATCCTGATGCTTAGTCACTTTACCCTGCCTTCATGTACATATCTACCTCAAATACCTTATTATTATCTATCCTGATGCTTAGTCACTTTACCCTGCCTTCATGTACATATCTACCTCAAATATCTTATTATTATCTATCCTGATGCTTAGTCACTTTACCCTGCCTTCATGTACATATCTACCTCAAATATCTTATTATTATCTAACCTGATGCCTAGTCACTTTACCCTGCCTTCATGTACATATCTACCTCAAATACCTTATTATTATCTATCCTGATGCTTAGTCACTTTACCCTGCCTTCATGTACATATCTACCTCAAATATCTTATTATTATCTATCCTGATGCCTAATCACTTTACCCTGCCTTCATGTACATATCTACCTCAAATATCTTATTATTATCTATCCTGATGCTTAGTCACTTTACCCTGCCTTCATGTACATATCTACCTCAAATATCTTATTATTATCTATCCTGATGCTTAGTCACTTTACCCTGCCTTCATGTACATATCTACATCAAATATCTTATTATTATCTATCCTGATGCCTAGTCACTTTACCCTGCCTTCATGTACATATCTACCTCAAATACCTTATTATTATCTATCCTGATGCTTAGTCACTTTACACGTGGTCCTCTGTAGCTCAGCTGGTAGAGCACGGCACTTGTAACGCCAAGGTAGTGGGTTCGATCCCCGGGACCACCCATACACAAAAAAATATATAATGTATGCACGCATGACTGTAAGTCGCTTTGGATAAAAGCGTCTGCTAAATGGCATATTATTATTATTACTTTACCCTGCCTTCATGTACATATCTACCTCAAATATCTTATTATTATCTATCCCTGATGCTTAGTCACTTTACCCTGCCTTCATGTACAGTGGGGGAAAAAAGTATTTAGTCAGCCACCAATTGTGCAAGTTCTCCCACTTAAAAAGATGAGAGAGGCCTGTCATTTTCATCATAGGTACACGTCAACTATGACAGACAAAATGAGAATTTTTTTTCCAGAAAATCACATTGTAGGATTTTTTATGAATTAATTTGCAAATTATGGTGGAAAATAAGTATTTGGTCAATAACAAAAGTTTCTCAATACGTTGTTATATACCCTTTGTTGGCAATGACACAGGTCAAACGTTTTCTGTAAGTCTTCACAAGGTTTTCAACACACTGTTGATGGTATTTTGGCCCATTCCTCCATGCAGATCTCCTCTAGAGCAGTGATGTTTTGGGGCTGTCGCTGGGCAACACAGACTTTCAACTCCCTCCAAAGATTTTCTATGGGGTTGAGATCTGGAGACTGGCTAGGTCACTCCAGGACCTTGAAATGCTTCTTACGAAGCCACTCCTTCGTTGCCCGGGCGGTGTGTTTGGGATCATTGTCATGCTGAAAGACCCAGCCACGTTTCATCTTCAATGCCCTTGCTGATGGAAGGAGGTTTTCACTCAAAATCTCACGATACATGGCCCCATTCATTCTTTCCTTTACACGGATCAGTCGTCCTGGTCCCTTTGCAGAAAAACAGCCCCAAAGCATGATGTTTCCACCCCCATGCTTCACAGTAGGTATGGTGTTCTTTGGATGCAACTCAGCATTCTTTGTCCTCCAAACACGACGAGTTGAGTTTTTACCAAAAAGTTCTATTTTGGTTTCATCTGACCATATGACATTCTCCCAATCCTCTTCTGGATCATCCAAATGCACTCTAGCAAACTTCAGACGTGCCTGGACATGTACTGGCTTAAGCAGGGGGACACGTCTGGCACTGCAGGATTTGAGTCCCTGGCGGCGTAGTGTGTTACTGATGGTCGGCTTTGTTACTTGGGTCCCAGCTCTCTGCAGGTCATTCACTAGGTCCCCCCGTGTGGTTGTGGGATTTTTGCTCACCGTTCTTGTGATCATTTTGACCCCACGGGGTGAGATCTTGCGTGCAGCCCCAGATCGAGGGAGATTATCAGTGGTCTTGTATGTCTTCCATTTCCTAATAATTGCTCCCACAGTTGATTTATTCAAACCAAGCTGCTTACCTATTGCAGATTCAGTCTTCCCAGCCTGGTGCAGGTCTACAATTTTGTTTCTGGTGTCCTTTGACAGCTCTTTGGTCTTGGCCATAGTGGAGTTTGGAGTGTGACTGTTTGAGGTTGTGGACAGGTGTCTTTTATACTGATAACAAGTTCAAACAGGTGCCATTAATACAGGTAACGAGTGGAGGACAGAGGAGCCTCTTAAAGAAGAAGTTACAGGTCTGTGAGAGCCAGAAATCTTGCTTGTTTGTAGGTGACCAAATACTTATTTTCCACCATAATTTGCAAATAAATTCATTAATAATCCTACAATGTGATTTTCTGAATTTTTTTTTCTAAATTTGTCTGTCATAGTTGACGTGTACCTATGATGAGAATTACAGGCCTCTCTCATCTTTTTAAGTGGGAGAACTTGTACAATTGGTGGCTGACTAAATACTTTTCTTCCCCACTGTACATATCTACCTCAAATATCTTATTATTATCTATCCTGATGCTTAGTCACTTTACCCTGCCTTCATGTACATATCTACCTCAAATATCTTATTATTATCTATGCTGATGCTTAGTCACTTTACCCTGCCTTCAAGTACATATGTACCTCAAATATCTTATTATTATCTATCCTGATGCCTGGTCACTTTACCCTGCCTTCAAGTACATATGTACCTCAAATATCTTATTATTATCTATCCTGATGCCTGGTCACTTTACCCTGCCTTCAAGTACATATCTACCTCAAATATCTAATTATTATCTATCCTGATGCCTGATCACTTTACCCTGCCTTCAAGTACATATCTACCTCAAATATCTTATTATTATCTATCCTGATGCCTGGTCACTTTACCCTGCCTTCATGTACATATCTACCTCAAATATCTTATTATTATCTATCCTGATGCTTAGTCACTATACCCTGCCTTCATGTACATATCTACCTCAAATATCTTATTATTATCTATCCTGATGCTTAGTCACTTTACCCTGCCTTCATGTACATATCTACATCAAATATCTTATTATTATCTATCCTGATGCCTAGTCACTTTACCCTGCCTTCATGTACATATCTACCTCAAATACCTTATTATTATCTATCCTGATGCTTAGTCACTTTACACGTGGTCCTCTGTAGCTCAGCTGGTAGAGCACGGCACTTGTAACGCCAAGGTAGTGGGTTCGATCCCCGGGACCACCCATACACAAAAAAATATATAATGTATGCACGCATGACTGTAAGTCGCTTTGGATAAAAGCGTCTGCTAAATGGCATATTATTATTATTATTATTACTTTACCCTGCCTTCATGTACATATCTACCTCAAATATCGTATTATTATCTATCCCTGATGCTTAGTCACTTTACCCTGCCTTCATGTACATATCTACCTCAAATATCTTATTATTATCTATCCTGATGCTTAGTCACTTTACCCTGCCTTCATGTACATATCTACCTCAAATATCTTATTATTATCTATGCTGATGCTTAGTCACTTTACCCTGCCTTCAAGTACATATGTACCTCAAATATCTTATTATTATCTATCCTGATGCCTGGTCACTTTACCCTGCCTTCAAGTACATATGTACCTCAAATATCTTATTATTATCTATCCTGATGCCTGGTCACTTTACCCTGCCTTCAAGTACATATCTACCTCAAATATCTAATTATTATCTATCCTGATGCCTGATCACTTTACCCTGCCTTCAAGTACATATCTACCTCAAATATCTTATTATTATCTATCCTGATGCCTGGTCACTTTACCCTGCCTTCATGTACATATCTACCTCAAATATCTTATTATTATCTATCCTGATGCTTAGTCACTATACCCTGCCTTCATGTACATATCTACCTCAAATATCTTATTATTATCTATCCTGATGCTTAGTCACTTTACCCTGCCTTCATGTACATATCTACCTCAAATATCTTATTATTATCTATCCTGATGCCTAGTCACTTTACCCTACCTTCATGTACATATCAAGCCACCGGCGTCTGACAACTTGGATGGAAAATTACTAAGGATAATAGCAGATTATATTGCCACTCCTATTTGCCATATTTTCAATTTAAGTCTACTAGAAAGTGTGTGCCCTCAGGTCTGGAGGGAAGCAAAAGTCATTCCGCTACCTAAGAATAGTAAAGCCCCCTTTACTGGCTGAAATAACCGACCAATCAGCCTTTTACCAACCCTTAGTAAACTTTTGAAAGAAATGGTGTTTGACCAGATACAATGCTATTTTACTGTAAACAAATTAACAACAGACTTTCAGCATGCTTATAGAGAAGGACATTCAACAAGCACAGCACTTACACAAATGACTGATGATTGGCTGAGAGAAATTGATGATAAAAAGATTGTGAGGGCTGTTTTGTTAGACTTCAGTGCGGCTTTTGACATAATCGATCATAGTCTGCTGTTGGAAAAACATATGTGTTATGGCTTTACACCCCCTGCTATAATGTGGATAAAGAGTTACCTGTCTAACAGAACACAGAGGGTGTTCTTTAATGGAAGCCTGTCCAGCATAATCCAGGTAGAATCAGGAATTCCCCAGGGCAGCTGTTTAGGCCCCTTACTTTTTTCCATCTGTACTAACGACATGCCACTGGCTTTATGTAAAGCTATGTATGCGGATGAATCAACACTATACACTTCAGCTACTACAGCGACTGAAATAACTGAAACTTAGTTCGCACACCGGATTTTGTGCCAACACAGTCACTACAGTCCCATTATCTTTTATTGCAGCCTCATTTACATCAGAATCATTGAGCATAGGCCTACTCACCAAAACAGATGTCGTGGCCGTAATTCATCGCCATGCATTGTTCAATGTGGAATTGTTGATACTTTCAACAACAACAAAATTTATTGAACGTCTGTATATCAAAAAGAGGTTTGTAACCCCGAAAAAAATTGTATTTGAACTCGCCAAATTGAGCCCCATTTCAAACGATCACGAGATGCATCACTTTGCACTCGCAACTTTTTTTATTTGGAAACATGTTCTGTTCTATTTTATTCTGTTATATTACATCGTGTTTTTACTATAAAATAGGTGTGTCTTGACTGTGATAAGGGCTTGGGAAATAAAAGCGTCTTGTCTATTAAATTAACAAAACAAGGCTATGCCATTGCAAAGCCACAGGCTTCTACAAGCAATCACCACTGCTGAGGTTACAGCCTTTTTGAAGATTGTGTTTCACAATATTATTTAACCAGTTGATATTAAGGTTTCAATAAATGAATCTTAAATCTTAAATGGCACTTATTTTTTTTATTGACTGAATATACAGTATATGGGGCAATTTAGCAATTACGATTTATCTGTAATGGTTTTGATAAATTAGGCGTTGTTGCGCACTGTTGGCAACTTTGCATATAGATACATGCATATTCAAACATTTATTTCCAGTGCGGGCCTTGTGTTCTAAAAATATATATATATATATATATTTTCATTCGAGTACTCCAAGAAAATCATGCTCGAACAGTCAAAACATTTCAAATGCCCATCCCTAGCCATGGTGACAGCCTGTTAATAAATTCAAGAACAGATGAGACAAACTTTACTGACCTCACTACTACTCTCTCTTCAAGCAGCAGGATACATTTAGACACCAAACTTTTCAAAGTGCCGTATTTATTTATACATTTGTTTCAGAGTTAGAGAGGACACAAATGAGTGCGTGTGTGTGTGTGTGTGTGAGGAGTTTTGATTTTCCTTTCAAAGTGTAGACTCCTCTGTTTCATCAAGCTGCCTTGGATTAATTGGCTGTCTTTTAATAAAGTCTCCCCCATCTCTCTCTCTCTCTCTCTCTCTCTCTCTCTCTCTCTCTCTCTCTGTCTCTGTCTCTGTCTCTGTCTCTGTCTCTGTCTCTGTCTCTGTCTCAGTAGACGATGTGATAGATGGGGCAAAGATTAAGGAGACCCACTTTGACACTCAGAACAACATCAGCGCTATGACTGCAGATTGGGTCGGCCAAAGCCAAAACGCCAAAACGGAGGAGAGGACGCGCCAGCAGGTCAGTCTCTGAGGGTGTCCTGTCGCTCTCTCTCCCTCCATCTGTTTCTGTGTTGATGAGTGCAGCCTGGTTAACGGTGCCTGTGTTCCCTATGGGCCCTATCAGAGCTATGTAACAGTATTCAGACTGAGCCAGGGCACAGTTAGCGCTCCACTAGCCTTGTAACAGTATTCAGACTGAGCCAGGGCACAGTTAGCGCTCCACTAGCCTTGTAACAGTATTCAGACTGAGCCAGGGCACAGTTAGCGCTCCACTAGCCTTGTAAGAGTATTCAGACTGAGCCAGGGCACAGTTAGCGCTCCACTAGCCTTGTAACAGTATTCAGACTGAGCCAGGGCACAGTTAGCGCTCCACTAGCCTTGTAACAGTATTCAGACTGAGCCAGGGCACAGTTAGCGCTCCACTAGCCTTGTAAGAGTATTCAGACTGAGCCAGGGCACAGTTAGCGCTCCACTAGCCTTGTAACAGTATTCAGACTGAGCCAGGGCACAGTTAGCGCTCCACTAGCCTTGTAACAGTATTCAGACTGAGCCAGGGCACAGTTAGCGCTCCACTAGCCTTGTAACAGTATTCAGACTGAGCCAGGGCACAGTTAGCGCTCCACTAGCCTTGTAAGAGTATTCAGACTGAGCCAGGGCACAGTTAGCGCTCCACTAGCCTTGTAACAGTATTCAGACTGAGCCAGGGCACAGTTAGCGCTCCACTAGCCTTGTAACAGTATTCAGACTGAGCCAGGGCACAGTTAGCGCTCCACTAGCCTTGTAACAGTATTCAGACTGAGCCAGGGCACAGTTAGCGCTACACTAGCCTTGCCCGGTCGTGGCAGCTACAGTGTGACTGTGCTCAATGCCCGATTAAGCCACTAACACTTTAATTAAACGCTCTGTCGTAAAGGCCTACATAACACTGTCAGAATAATCACGCTAATGACGTTTGTGTGCGCGCACACTTGCAGGGTGTTATCACCTGAGGGCTACTGGATGCCTACCAGCTACCTTATATTGTGGTCCTCTGTAGCTCAGCTGGTAGAGCATGGCGCTTGTAACGCCAGGGTAGTGGGTTCGATCCCCGGGACCACCCATACGTAAAAATGTATGCGGACGACTGTAAGTCGCTTTGGATAAAAGCGTCTGCTAAATGGCATATTATTATTATCATGCGCACGCCACTGGAGGAACTGTCCGGTAACGCACGTGTGTGTGTATACAGTGCATTCAGAAAGTATTCAGACCCCTTCACCTTATCCACATTTTGTTACGTTTCTGCCTTATTCTAAAATTGAATAAATTGTTATTTTTTTCTCAATCTAAACACAATACCACATAATGACAAAGCAAGGGCAGGTTTATATAAGTTTTTCAAAAATTATTTAAAATAAAACAAATGAAATATCACATTTACATAAATATTCAGACCATTTCCTAGGTACTTTGTTGAAGCACCTTTGGCAATGATTACAGCCTCGAGTCTTCTTGGGTATGGCGCTACAAGCTTGGCACACCTGTATTTGGGGAGTTTCTCCTATTCTTCTCTGCAGATCCTCTCAAGCTCTGTCAGGATGGATGGGGAGCGTCGCTGCACAGCTATTTTCAGGTCTCTCCAGAGATGTTCTGGCTCTGGCTGGGTCACTCAAGGACATTCAGAGACCATTGCGTTGTCTTGGCTGTGTGCTTAGGGTCGTTGTCCTGTTGGAAGGTGAACCTTCCCCCCCCAGTCTGAGGTCCTGAGCGCTCTGGAGAAGGTTTTCATCAAGGATCTCTCTGTACTTTGCTTCGTTCATCTTTCCCTCGATCCTGACTAGTCTCCCAGTCCCTGCCGCTGAAAAACATCCCCACAGCATGATGCTGCCACCATCATGCTTCACCGTAGGGATGGTGCCAGGTTTCCTCAAGACGTGACGCTTGGCATTCAGGCCAAAGAGTTCAATCTTGTTTTCATCAAACCAGAGAATCTTGTTTTTCATGGTCTGAGAATCCTTTAAGGTGTCTTTTGGCAAACTCCAAGTGGGCTGTCATGTGCTTTTACTGAGGAGTTACCATAAAGGCCTGATTGGTGGAGTGCTGCACAGATGGTTGTCCTGCTGGAAAGTTCTACCATCTCCACAGAGGAACTCTGGAGCTCTGTCAGTGACCATCGGGATCTTGGTCACCTTCCTGACCAAGGCCCTTCTCCCCCGATTGCTCAGTTTGGCCGGGCGGACAGCTTTCTATAGGAAGAGTCTTGGTGGTTCCAAACTTCTTCCATTTAAGAATGATGGAGGCCACTGTGTTCTTGGGGACCTTCAATGCTGCAGGAATTTTGAGGTACCCTTCCCCAGATCTGTGCCTCGACACTGTCCTGTCTCGGAGCTCTACGGACAATTCCTGAGCTCAATATCGAATCTCATAGCAAAGGATCTGAATACTTATGTAAATAAGGTATTTATGTTTTTATTTGTAATACATTTGCAAAAATATCTAGAAAACCTGTTTTCGCTTTGTTATGTGTAGATTGATGAGGGGAAAAAAGTATTTAATCAATTTTAGAATAAGACTGTAACGTAACAAAATGTGGAAAAAGTCAAAGGGTCTGAATACTTATGTAAATAAGGTATTTCAGTTTTTATTTTTAATAAATTAGCAAAACATTCTGAAAACCTGGGTAGAGTCCAGTGTGTGTGCATTGAGTCAGTGCAAGAAATGGTCAATGCAGGTAGCCGGGTAGCCATTTGATTAGCTATTTAGCAGCCTTGTTAAGCAGTCTTATGACTTAGGGCTAGAAGCTGTTCAGGGTCCTGTTGGTTTCAGGCTTGCTATGCGGTAGCAGAGAGAACAGTCTATGGCTTGGGTGGCTGGAGTCTTTCACAGTTTTTTGGGCCATCCTCTGACACCGGTATAGTGGTCCTGGATGGCAGGGAGCTCTGCCTTAGTGATGTACTGGGCCATACTCATCACCCTTTGTAGCACCTTGTGGTCGGGTGCCTTGCAGTTTCCATACCAGGCGGTGATGCAGCCAGTCAAGATGCTCTCAATGGTGCAGCTGTAGAACTTTTTGATGATCAGAGGGAACCATGCTAAATCTTTTCAGCCTCCTGTTGGGGAAGAGGCGCTGTCGTGCCCTCTTCACAATTGTGTGTACACTGTCAACACATACACTCTGTCAACACACACACTATGTCAACATCTGTAGGTTATTCTGTCAACACACACTGTCAACATCTGTTGGTCTTCTGTCAACACACATACTGTCAACATCTGTACATTTTTCTGTCAACATACACTGTCAACATCTGTTGGTTTCTCTGTCAACACACACTCTCTGTCAACACAATCTGTCAACATCTGTTGGTCTCTCTGTCAACTTCCACCCATTCCATCCTGGTGTTAGGGAACATAAAGGCAGAGTTGGTGTTGTAATAGCTAGTCTCCCATTCCCCTAATGGGATAATGTGTGTTAATCAGTGTGTTGGTGGCTGAGAGGTACCTAATGCACTAATCACACCTTTCAGAGGGAGATGGCTGTCAACAAGCTGACCTCAGCAGATACACACTAGAGCTGGGACGATAAACTTCAATTATCGACACCGACCTTACCGATCATTTATATCAGGCATTTTGCTGATATCGTTCATTACGATAAGTAGCCTATACTAGAGAAATGGGACGTTTTAAATGAAATAAGTTAACTAATCTGGGTGATTGTTAATGGGAAAACCATCAAACTAGTAGTAGTAGTTTAAAGGATGATACAAAAAAAACTGGTGCACATTAATGATATAAAGGCAAGTCATGCAATCTATCGCGATATGGATATTTGTCCATTTCGTCCAGCTCTAACACACAAACACACACATTAATGTCCTGGATCCACTGGACACGGTGACATAGTACAATAGTACATCCTGAAGCTGAAGAAGCCAGGAAGACTGTAGTACCTCTGGTAGTGAAGAGTTGACTTACTGCTCTCTGTGTAGAGGTGGACTTCCTGTTGGGTCTAGCATTTAGACAGGTCTCTTTCACATTTTGTTTTCTGATCAAGTCAAGCTGTTGGACTTTTCACTAAGTTTGTTTTTAATGTATTTAATGTCTAATTCTCTCTCCCCACCTCTTCTAGATCCTCAAGCTGGGTCCAATAGCAGAGTTCTGGACCCTCCAACAGAGGAGGCTGTCACTCTAGCCATCACACACCTCGATGGACCTCAATGCCCTGGACCGATCAGAGGCTCTGACCCCGTTGGAGTTCCACCTGGCCTGTAGAGCCTCACATCAGGAAGCTGATTATGTTTGGCGTTCTGCTGGTTCTGTCTGGACCCTGTCCTCACTATCGCTGCCTCTCTCAGCTTCAAGGACCCTTTCTTCATACCAATGGTAATCACACGCAGAAACGCCGGCATACACACCTGCTCACACATACACATTTAGGTGGTAAAATCTCTCTCTCCCTCTCGCTCTCTCTCTCAGGGTAAGGAGAAGATAGCGGACTTGAGGAGAAGAATTCTGTCCAGAGACTCAAAGAGTGACCACCTCATCTATTATCTATGCTTTCACAGTAAGATCCTCTTTTCCCACCTACATCATTAGAGGTCTCGCTCATATCTCACCAATCAGATATCACGCTCAAACCACTATTCGGATGCAGCCTTGGCTTCATATTGAGAAGAATCCATCTAACCTGTGACCTGTCTGTCTTTCTGTGGGTCTGTCTGTAGATTCTGCACAACATGATGGCTCAGTTTGCTGAGCACCTGCTAGGGGCTGGCTTCATCAGCAGCAAGAACTCCAAAGACTCTAACATCAACTCAGGTCAACTGTCCTTTTTCTCACCCTCACTCCTGTCTCTTCCTGTGTCTCTCTCCCTCAGAGAATGAGAAATCAAATAAAAGAAAATTTTATTTGTCACATAAACGTGTTTAGCAGATGTTATTGCGGGTGTAGCGAAATGCTTGTGCTTCTAGCTCCGACAGTGCAGTAATATCTAACAAGTAATATCTAACAATTTCACAACATATACCCAATACACACAAATCTAAGTAAGGAATGGAATTAAGAATATATACATAACTGGACGTGCAATGACAGAGCGGCATGGACTAAGATACAGTAGAATATTATAGAATACAGTATATACATATGAGATGAGTAATGCAAGATATGTAAACATTATTAAAGTGACTAGTGTTTCATTTCTTAAAGTGGCCAGTGATTTCAATAGGCAGCAGCAGCCTCTGTAGTGCTAGTGATGGCTATTTAACAGTCTGATGGCCTTGAGATAGAAGCTGTTTTTCAGTCTCTCGGTCCCAGCTATGATGCACCTGTACTGACCTCGCCTTCTGGATGATAGCAACAAGACCATGGTGCTTGCCTACGGAGCTGTGAGGGGAATGGCACCTCCTTACGTTCAGGCTCTGATCAGTCCCTGCACCCAAACGAGGGCACTACGTTCATCCACCTCTGGCCTGCTAGCCCCCCTACATCTACGGAAGCACAGTTCCTGCTCAGCCCAGTCAAAGCTATTCGCTGCTCTGGCACCCCAATGGTGGAACAAGCTCCCCCACGACGCCAGGACAGCGGAGTCACTGACCACCTTCCGGAGACACTTGAAACCCTACCTCTTTAAGGAATACCTGGAATAGTATAAAAGTAATCCTTCTACCCCCCATAAAAAAAAGGGGTTGTCCCACTGGCTATCATAAGTTGAATGCACCAATCTGTAAGTCGCTCTGGATAAGAGTGTCTGCTAAATGACGTAAATGTAAATGTAAATAGCAGGATGAACAGGCAGTGGCTCGGGTGGTTGATGTCCTTGATGATCTTTTTGGCCTTCCTGTGACATCAGGTGCTGTAGGTGTCCTGGAGGGCGGGTAGTTTGCCCCCGGTAATGCGTTGTGCAGAACACACCACCCTCTGGAGAGTCCTGCAGTTGCGGGCGGTGCAGTTGCCGTACCAGGCAGTGATACAGCCCGACAGGATGCTCTCAATTGTGCATCTGTAAAGGTTTGTGAGGGTTTTAGGTGCCAAGCCAAATTTATTCAGCCTCCTAAGGTTGAAGAGGCTGTGGGTGGACCATTTCAGTTTGTCAGTGATGTGTACGCCAAGGAACTTGACATTTTCCACCTTCTCCACTGCGGTCCCGTCGATGTGGATAGGGGGGTGCACCCTCTGCTGTTTCCTAAAGTCCACGATCATCTCCTTTGTTTTGTTGATGTTGGGTGAGAGGTTATTTTTCCTGGCACCACACTCCCAGAACCCTCACCTCCTCCCTGTAGGCGGTCTCGTCATTGTTGTAAATCAAGCCTACTACTGTTGTGTCATCTGCAAACTTGAGTTGGAGGCGTGCTTGGCAACGCAGTCATGGGTGAACAGGGAGTACAGGAGTGGGCTAAGCACGCACCCTTGTGGGGCCCCAGTGTTGAGGATCAGCGAAGTGGAGGTGTTGTTTCCTACCTTAACCACCTGGGGGCGGCCCGTCAGGAAGTCCAGGACCCAGTTGCACAGGGCGGGGTTCAGACCCAGGGCCTCGAGCTTAATGATGAGCTTGGAGGGTACTATGGTGTTGAATGCTGAGCTATAGTCAATGGGATAGGGCAGTATGCATTGCGATGGCGATTGCATCGTCTGTGGATCTATTGGGGCGGTAAGCAAATTGAAGTGGGTCTAGGGTGACAGATAAGGTAGAGGTGATATGATCCTTGACTAGCCTCTCAAAGCACTTCATGATGACAGAGGTGAGTGCTACAGGACGATAGTCATTTAGTTCAGTTACCTTTGCTTTCTTGGGTACAGAAACAATGGTGGCCATCTTGAAGCAATTGGAGACAGCAGACTGGGATAGGGAGAGATTGAATATTTCCATAAACACACCAGCCAGCTGGTCTGCGCATGCTCTGAGGATGCGGCTAGGGATGCCCTCTTGGTCGGCAGCCTTGCGAGGGTTAACATGCTTAAATGTCTTACTCATGTCGGCCATGGAGAAGGTGAGCCCACAGTCCTTGGTAGTGGGCCACGTCGGTGGCACTGTGTTTTCCTCAAATCGGGCGAAGAAGGTGTTTAGCTTCTCCGGAAGCAAGACGTCGGTGTCGGTGACGTGGCTGGTTTTCCTTTTGTAGTCCGTGATTGTTTGTAGACCCTGCCACGTACGTCTCGTGTCTGAGCTGTTCATTTGCGACTCCACTTTGTCTCTATACTGATGTTTTGCCAGTTTAATTGCCTTGCGGAGTGAATAGCTACACTGTTTGTATTCTGCCATATTCCCAGTCACCTTACCATGGTTAAATGCGGTGGTTCGCGCTTTCAGTTTTGCCCGAATGCTGCCATCTATCCACGGTTTCCGGTAGGTTTTAATAGTCACAATGGGTAAAACATCTCCAATACACTTCCTAATAAACTCAGTCACCGTTTGTGTATTCGTCAAAATTATTTTCGCAAGCTACCTGGAACTTCCAGTCCGTGTGATCAAAACAATCTTGAAGCGTGGATTCCGATTGGTCAGACCACTATCGAATAGTCCTTAGCATGAGACTTAGTTTCTGCCTATAGGAAGGGAGGAGCAAAATGGAGTCGTGGTCAGATTTGCCGAAAGGATGGTGGGGGAGGGCCTTGTAAGCATCCCGGAAGTTTGAATAGCAATGGTCGAGTATTTTAGCAGCCCGAGTACAACAGTCGATATGGGATTTCCAGTTCGCATAAAGTCCAGTGAAGTTCTTTGAGGGCTGTCGTGGTATCGGCTTGAGAGGGGATATACACGGCCCTGACTATAACCGAATACAATTATCTTGGGAGATATTACGGTTGACGTTTGATTATGAGGTATTCTAGGTCGGGTGAACAAAAGGACTTGAGTTCCTGTATGTTACTACAATTACATCATGAGTCGTTTATCATGAAACACACACCTCCTCCGCCCTTCTGCTTCCCAGAGAGATATTTATTTCTGTCTGCACGATGAACTGAGAACCCATCTGGCTGGACCGACTTCGACAGTATATCCCCAGAGAGCCATGTTTCCGCGAAACAAAGTATGTTAAAGGCCCTGATGTCTCTCTGGAAAGCAACCCTTGCCCTGAGCTCATCAACTTTGTTGGCGCCATCGTTAAAAGCTGATCAGGGCAGGTCTCTACCCCAAAGTGATCAAACCGCGACAGAAAGAAGAGTGAGTCAGCAGGGACCTACAGTAACACTCATACATAGCACTCACAGGGAGTCAGCATCACAAGTACAGACAGACAGACACTGGCAGTGACAAGAGGATACCTCGGATTCTGCAGAGGAAGTGAAATTCACTCAGACCTGAAATGTACTCTTTGTCAACTTCTTATGGATGTGTACCTGAGAAGATCCACAGCCGACGATGGACGGCAGACCATAAGCCCAAAACTCAGCCAGCCAGACAGATGCATCAATAAATCATCATCACACTTAGCAGACGGTAGCAAAATAGAATTACGATCAAGCTTGAGGCAGTGATATTGTTTGAAAAACAGAGTTGTAAAAAGACTAAAACTTCACACACACACACTGAGTGTACAAAACATTAGGAACACCTTCCTTTTGCCCTCAGAACAGCCTCAATTCGTCGGGATATGGACTCTACAAGGTGTCGAAAGCGTTCCACAGGGATGCTGGCCCATGTTGACTCCAATGCTTCCCACACAGTTGTGTCAAGTTGGCTGGATGTCCTTTGGGTGGTGGACCATTCTTGATAAACACAGGAAACTGTTGAGCGTGAAAAACCCAGCAGTGTTGCAGTTATTGACACACTCAAACTGGTGCGCCTGGCACCTACTACCATACCCCGTTCAAAGGCTCTAAAATATTTTGTCTTGCCCATTCACCCTCTGAATGGCACACATACACAATCCATGTCTCAATTGTCTCAAGGCTTAAAAATCCTTCTTTAACCTGTCTCCTCCCCTTCATCTACACTGATTTTGAAGTGGATTTAACAAGCGACATCAATAAGGGATCATAGCTTTCACCTGGTCAGTCTATGTCATGGAATGAGATGTTCCTAATGTTTTGTGAACTGTGTACATACTAATACAAACCCCTTTCATATCGTCCTGTACAGAACACACACACACACACTAATACATCCGCCTCTCTCTCCTCTCCAGGGTGAGGGTGATGGGAAGGTGTGTGTCCACCCCAAGTCAGTGAATGCTGAGGAGACAGTTTAACTATCACATCAGGATGAGGACCAGCATTGTGAGTACACAGTACAGCATACACATACAGCGCTGCTGCATCAAATCCATTAAACCATAAAGAAAATGGGTAAAAGGTTAACTCTGGTGCCATTTTTAGACGTGATGAATATTGGATTAAACCAGTGCCTTTCAACTCCCTCTCAAAGCCCTGGCAGATCAAAGCTCCCAGACACAGCATCAGGGAAGAGGAACAGTCAATTCCAGCCTTTCTGTCTCTCTGTTCTCTTCTACCCTGCTGCACTGAATGTCATCAGTTAGAGCAGAGATGGGCATCTGTCAGAGGATCAATTATAACCAATACAAATTATATCCGCTCCATGTCGCTATTGGATTAAAGTTGGGGATTCAGAGCAACACTTCTATGCAAACAGAGCCAGAGGACAGACAGAGAGAGAGAGAGGTGAAGAGAAGGAGGGACTGCATCAGTTCTAGGATGTATCATGTAGATGACCAGAGGGCAAGTGCATCAGAGAAGAGACAGGATCCAGCTGCATGTCTCACCCTCTTGTTGTTCTCCTGTCTTCACTCTCCCTCCCTCTCTCCCCCCCTCCCTCCCTCTCTCCCCCTCTCTCTCTCTTCACCCCCTGTACACCAGCGGCTATTAGACCCCAGGGATGCTACAATGTATAATGTATAGTCTTTGTTTTAGTGTGTGTGTGTTTGTGTGTGTGTGTGTGTGTGTGTGTGTGTGTGCGCGCACGAGAAGACAAAGATGTGTATTTTGGAGAGAGGTAGCATCCCTGGGGTCTGGTAGCCGCTGGTGTACAGGGGGTGAAGAGAGGGAGAGCGGGAGAGAGGGGGAGAGAGGGAGAGAGGGAGGGAGGGAGGGAGAGAGAGTGAAAACAGGAGAACAACAAGAGGGTGAGACATGCAGCTGGATCCTGTCTCTTCTCTGATGCACTTGCCCTCTGGTCATCTACATGATACATCCTAGAACTGATGCAGTCCCTCCTTCTCTTCACCTCTCTCTCTCTCTCTCTGTCTGTCCTCTGGCTCTGTTTGCATAGAAGTGTTGCTCTGAATCCCCAACTTTAATCCAATAGCGACATGGAGCGGATAGAAATGGACACATTCACACCTGTGAGGGAGAGAGAGTGGGGTGGAGGGAGCAAGGACATGGAGAGAAGGAGGAGAGGAAGGGGAGTTTGGAGGAAGAGAGGGAGAGAGAGTGGGGTGGAGGGAGCAAGGACATGGAGAGAAGGAGGAGAGGAAGGGGGAGTTTGGAGGAAGAGAGGGAGAGAGAGTGGGGTGGAGGGAGCAAGGACATGGAGAGAAGGAGGAGAGGAAGGGGAGTTTGGAGGAAGAGAGGGAGAGAGAGTGGGGTGGAGGGAGCAAGGACATGGAGAGAAGGAGGAGAGGAAGGGGAGTTTGGAGGAAGAGAGGGAGAGAGAGTGGGGTGGAGGGAGCAAGGACATGGAGAGAAGGAGGAGAGGAAGGGGAGTTTGGAGGAAGAGAGGGAGAGAGAGTGGGGTGGAGGGAGCAAGGACATGGAGAGAAGGAGGAGAGGAAGGGGAGTTTGGAGGAAGAGAGGGGGAGAGAGTGGGGTGGAGGGAGCAAGGACATGGAGAGAAGGAGGAGAGGAAGGGGAGTTTGGAGGAAGAGAGGGAGTGAGAGTGTGTGTGAATGCTGTGAGGGGAACGGCACCTCCGTACCTTCAGGCTCTGATCAGTCCCTACACCCAAACGAGGGCACTGCGTTCATCCACCTCTGGCCTGCTGGCTCCCCTACCTCTGCGGAAGCATAGTTCCCGCTCAGCCCAGTCAAAACTGTTCGCTGCTCTGGCACCCCAATGGTGGAACAAGCTCCCTCACGACGCCAGGACAGCGGAGTCGCTCACCACCTTCCGGAGACATTTGAAACCCCACCTCTTTAAGAAATACCTGGGATAGGATAAAGTAATCCTTCTACCAATTTAGAACTGGTGCATCTCTTCTCAACCCAGAGAAGAGCTCAGGCCATAAAGATGGAAAGAGTTCTCAACTTTGTATATGTGCCATAATGGCGTCTATCTTCTGTCAATCTAATATTGGTGATTTACCGCCTCTTGCAGGGCTGGTCTTAAACTAAATCTTGTGTGTCATTCATTTATTGTGGCCACTTGATGGCGGTGATATAGCTTAATGCCATTTACAAACTAAGCAAACCAATTTGAAGAAGACAATGCTCTGATCATTGGCTGATCGCACCAATAGGAAGTCCCACCCACTTGACTATTTAAAAATGGTGGAAGCCCTCAATGGCAATGTCCATGCTAAAACGGGTTATTTCCAAGTAGAGGTCTCTACACATCAACTATGGATTAGGCACATTGACACGTTTCCATTAGATTGGAATCCACCCATGTACGGGCAGGATGGTGTGTGAAGAAACCAAGGACTGCTCTGGACGCTGTCCCCAAACGTGTTAATTTCATTCTATAAGCCAACTGGAAAAGACTGAGCAGTGGATGACTATATTTTTGTATTATTGCATTTATTAACAACAATATACTCCTGAGTGGCGCAGTGGTCTAAGGCACTGCATCGCAGTGCTAACTGTGCCACTAGAGATCCTGGTTCGAATCCAGGCTCTGTCGCAGCCGGCCGCGACCGGGAGACTCATGGGCGGCGCACAATTGGCCCAGCGTAGGGTAGGGGAGGGAATGGCCGGCAGGGATGTAGCTCAGTTGATAGAGCATGGCGTTTGCAACGCCAGGGTTGTGGGTTCGATTCCCATGGGGGGCCAGTATAAAAAAAAAAAATGTATTCACTAACTGTAAGTCGCTCTGGATAAGAGCGTCTAATAAAATGTAATGTAAATATGTTATATAAAATTGTACTGAATGCTGTTTTGTTGACATTGCTTGAATATGTTCTCATATGTTATCAAATAGACTACTTGGTTGACATTGCTATGTTGTAATATTCACATTCTGTGTAAGGCTGGCTGACTAACGAACTAAAAAGGCTGGCTGACTAACGAACTAACAAACTAAAAGGCTGACTGACTAACGAACTAATGAACTAAAAGGCTGGCTGACTAACGAACTAACGAACTAAAAGGCTGACTGACTAACGAACTAATGAACTAAAAGGCTGGCTGACTAACGAACTAAAAGGCTGACTGACTAACGAACTAAAAGTCTGACTGACTAACGAACTAACGAACTAAAAGGCTGACTGACTAACAAACTAAAAGGCTGACTGACTAACGAACTAACGAACTAAAAGGCTGACTGACTAACGAACTAACAAACTAAAAGGCTGGCTGACTAACGAATAACGAACTAAAAGGCTGACTGACTAACGAACTAAAAGGCTGACTGACTAACGAACTAACAAACTAAAAGGCTGGCTGACTAACGAACTAACAAACTAAAAGGCTGACTGACTAACTAACAAACTAAAAGGCTGGCTGACTAACAAACTAAAAGGCTGGCTGACTAATGAACTAAAAGGCTGACTAATGGTTCACTCACCATTGTTTCTTTTCAGTTTGTGTTCAAATATTTAAGCTGAACCATTAAAGCTGACCTTATTGCAGTGTGACGTTAGTCTTTTCTAGTATGTGGTGAAATGGGAGAGATTAATGCCTAGATTCATTCCGATCTGGGCTAGATCCACATTATAGCGTGCTTGACATTTAAAGGTAATTTCTAATTGAGCCGACATCTGCAGCGTTTACCTTGAACGTGATCTCTACGAATGCGGAAACATTGACTTTGAGGTGCATAGCCGAAAAGGGGGCGATCAGATTGAATCCTGACCTAAGTTAAAGATGTTAAGTTTGTAGCAGCTGTAATATATATATATATATATATTCCAGTATCTAAAACTTTCCTAAATTGGGTCCTTATTAAAACATAACAGCCGTAACCATGACAGCCGTGATAAATGTACATCTGTGGTAGATAAACAGATACAATCCCACATTAAAGGGGTTATCCGGTACTGAAAGTAGTGCCTGAAAATTACATACAGTTGAAGTCGGAAGTTTACATACACTTAGGTTGGCGTCATTAAAACTAGTTTTTCAACTACTCCACAAATATCTTGTTAACAAACTATAGTTTTTGCAAGTCGGTTAGGACATCTACTTTGTGCATGACACAAGTCATTTTTCCAATAATTCTTTACAGACAGATTAATTTAACTTATAATTCACTGTATCACAATTCCAGTGGGTCAGAAGTTTACATACACTAAGTTGACTGTGCTTTTAAACAGCTTGGAAAATTCCAGAAAATTATGTCATGGCTTTAGAAGCTTCTGATAGGCTAATTGACATAATTTGAGTCAATTGGAGGTGTACCTGTGGATGTATTTCAAGGCCTACCTTCAAACTCAGTGCCTCTTTTCTTGACATGGGAAAATCAAAAGAAATCAGCCAAAAAAAACAATTGTAGACCTCCACAGGTCTGGTTGATCCTTGGGAGCAATTTCCTGAAGGTACCATGTTCATCTGTACAAACAATAGTACGCAAGTATAAACACCATGGGACCACGCAGCCATCATACCGCTCAGGAAGGAGACGCGTTCTGTCTCCTAGAGATGAACGTACTATGGTGTGAAAAGTGCAAATCAATCCCAGAACAACAGCAAAGGACCTTGTGAAGATGCTGGAGGAAACAGGTGCAAAAGTATCTATATCCACAGTAAAACGAGTCCTATATTGACATAACCTGAAAGGTCGCTCAGCAAGGAAGAAGCCACTGCTCCAAAACCGCCATTAAAAAGCCAGACAACGATTTGCAACTGCACATGGGGACAAAGATCGTACTTTTTGGAGAAATGGCCTCTGGTCTGATTAAACAAAAATAGAACTGTTTGGCCATAATGACCATCGTTATGTTTGGAGGAAAAAGGGGGTGCTCGCAAGCCGAGGAGCACCATCCCAACCGTGAAGCACGGGGGTGGCAGCATCATGCTGTGGGGGTGCTTTGCTGCAGGAGGGACTGGTGCACTTCACAAAATAGATGGCATCATGAGGAAGGAAAATTATGTGGATATATTGAAGCAACATCTCAAGACATCAATCAATCAGGAAGTTAAAGCTTGGTCGCAAATGGGTCTTCCAAATGGACAATGACCCCAAGCATACTTCCAAAGTTGTGACAAAATGGCTTAAGGACAACAAAGTCAAGGTATTGGAGTGGCCATCACAAAGCCCTGACCTCAATCCTATAGAACATTTGTGGGCAGAACTGAAAAAGCATGTGCGAGCAAGGAGGCCTACAAACCTGACTCAGTTACACCAGCTCTGTCAGGAGGTATGAGCCAAAATTCACCCAACTTATTGTGGGAAGCTTGTGGAAGGCTACACGAAACATTTGACCCAAGTTAAACAATTTAAAGGCAATGTTACCAAATACTAATTGAGTGTATTTTCTGACCCACTGGGAATGTGATGAAATAAATAAAAGCTGAAATAAATAAATAATTCTCTCTACTATTATTCTGACATTTCACATTCTTAAAATAAAGTGGTGATCCTAACTGACCTAACACAGGGAATGTTTACTAGGATTAAATGTCAGGAATTGTGAAAAACTGAGTTTAAATGTATTTGGCTAAAGTGTATGTAAACTTCCGACTTCAACTGTTTGTGCACCACATCATTGCGCTCTCGTGCTGCTGTGTGTGATTATTGCTAGCTGTCACTCAAATGGCCAAAAGCTGAATCTCATTGGCAGGAACTCAAATTGCTAGGTGTGCTAGCCCACGTGGGGTAAAATATAGGGAAAATGGCACATCTTCCAGAAAAGTCGCTTTCAAACTAGGGATTTCGTGGCTTGAGGTAAAACAGTAAATCTGATCAGATGTATGAACTACACATTGACACATCCAGCCCAAAGCGGGAGGTTTAAAAAAAAAAAAGACTTAGTAGTCACCAACGTACCGGAGCATGTCTTTAATAGAATCCATTTGTGCTGTTTTATCTTGAGCATTGTGAGAATGATGCATCCACCTGTCTAATCTCATTTAACAGGAGGTACAGTTACTGCTGTAAAGTTTTACTTCAAACAGCTTCACTGAATGTTACCAATTAAAACCAATACATTCTCTCTTCTCGGACTGTCCACTTGTCCTGAGTCATAACAGATGTCTGTTCCCCGGTCCCCAGCCATAACAGATGTCTGTTCCCTGGTTCCCAGTCATAACAGATGTCTGTTCCCCGGTCCCCAGCCATAACAGATGTCTGTTCCCTGGTTCCCAGCCATAACAGATGTCTGTTCCCTGGTCCCCAGCCATAACAGATGTCTGTTCCCTGGTCCCCAGCCATAACAGATGTCTGTTCCCTGGTCCCCAGCCATAACAGATGACGGTTCCCTGGTCCCCAGCCATAACAGATGTCTGTTCCCTGGTCAAAACAGATGTATGTTCCCAGGTCCTCAGCCATAACAGATGTCTGTTCCCAGTCATAACAGATGTCTGTTCCCTGGTCCTCAGCCATAACAGATGTCTGTTCCCAGTCATAACAGATGTCTGTTCCCTGGTCCCCAGCCATAACAGATGTCTGTTCCCAGTCATAACAGATGTCTGTTCCCTGGTCCTCAGCCATAACAGATGTCTGTTCCCAGTCATAACAGATGTCTGTTCCCTGGTTCCCAGTCATAACAGATGTATGTTCCCAGGTCCTCAGCCATAACAGATGTCTGTTCCCAGTCATAACAGATGTCTGTTCCCTGGTTCCCAGTCATAACAGATGTCTGTTCCCAGTCATAACAGATGTCTGTTCCCTGGTCCTCAGCCATAACAGATGTCTGTTCCCAGTCATAACAGATGTCTGTTCCCTGGTTCCCAGTCATAACAGATGTATGTTCCCAGGTCCTCAGCCATAACAGATGTCTGTTCCCAGTCATAACAGATGTCTGTTCCCTGGTTCCCAGTCATAACAGATGTCTGTTCCCTGGTCCCCTAAATTCACTGAGTGATTCTTCAAACATACATCAGCATTCTGAAAGAAAACAACAGATCCCAAATACGCCATAGCACTTTTATTAACAAGAACAAATGCAACAATTAACAATTTACAGTTCATATAAGGATATCAGTAAATTGAAATAAATGCATTAGGCCCTAATCTATGGATTTAACAACTGGGCAGGGGCACAGCCATGGGTGGGCATAGGCCCACCCACTGGGGAGCCAGGCTCAGCCAATCAGAATGGGTTTTTCCCCACAAAAGGGCTTTATTAGACAGAAATACTCCTCAGTTTTATCAGCTGTCCGGGTGGCTGGTCTCAGACGATCACGCAGGTGAAGAAGCCGGATGTGGAAGTCCTGGGCTGGCGTGGTTACACGTGAGGCCAGTTGGACATACTGCCAAATTCTCTAAAACGACGTTGGAGGTGGTTTATGGTAGAGAAATGAACAGTTAATTATCTGGCAACAGCTCTGGTGGACATTGCTGCAGTCAGCATGCCAATCGCACGCTCCCTCAAAACTTGAGACATCTGTGGCATTGTGTTGTGTGACAAAACTGCACATTTTAGAGTGGCCTTTTATTGTCCCCAGCACAAGGTGCACCTGTGTAATGATCATGCTGTTTAATCAGCTTATTGATATGCCACACCTGTCAGGTGGATGGATTTTCTTGGCAAACGAGAAATGCTCACTAACAGGGATGTAAACAAATTTGTGCACAAAATTTGACCAAAATAACCTTTTTGTGAGTATGGAACATTTCTAGGATCTTTTATTTCAGCTCATGAAACATGGGACCAACACTTTACATGTTGCGTTTATATTTTCGTTAAGTATAGATTATATATCCAAAAGGCATCATCATCTGCAATATAAATCTACAGCCGTGGATTACATACACGTTTAAACAGAGGTTGTTATTAGTTACATATTTACATTAATGATGTACATTGGTTAAATGCATGTCGTATCAGTTTTTCCCTGAGTGCAAACGCAAAGCTTTTTGTCTGGGTCAGACCAGATGGACAGTAGTGGTCTGGTTTGATGAACGGTGTTACAACAGGAAGCTGACCAGGCCATTACTTGTTTCCTTCAGCGATGCGAGACAACATTACACACTTTGGAGATGAATCACGCCGGACAATCATGTTAAAACCCTCCGCTGGCTTTTCCAGTTTTAGAACAGAGAGCGTCACACCATTTCATTTTATTTTCTCTCCTGCCACGCGTCACTGAAATCATAAGGAGGGTATTTATAAAACTTCCATCTCTGACATCACTGGGCCTTCTAAATGCGTCTATCTCTGACATCACTGAGCATAATCACACCGAGTGGCAGACTGACGGAGGTCCGTGGGACAGAAATTGTTCTATTTATTAAGGTGACATTAAGCTAGAGACAAAGTGCCCAATTACAGATCAACTTCCAGCCCCTATGCATTGTGTACCTCTGAAAGGACTGGATAGGTCTACATGGTTCAGTTTAACAAAGCTTTACCAGAGAGTAAGGTGAAGCTAATACCTGTCTAATAGTTTTAGGTATCTAAAATTGCTAGAAGTCGGAAATCGGGATTAGGGTTTGGGAACGGGACCATTCATTCCACCATTTTGGCTCTTTACATTCAGCCTCTTCAGCAGTCACACAGCCTCCTACTAGCCACACAGGGCAGTCTAGAAACTGTCCGTTTATTTGGCCATTTTGGACCATCGTGACATTCAGTTACATTACAAAAGGCCTCCTAGCTACACACACAGATAAGTCTGAAGTACAGTGCCATTTGTGTATCTTTACAATGAGCCTCTTCCCCATCAGTCTCATCACACACTATAGTCTAACCACAGAGCAGAGGTGAAACTGAACTGTCCACGGAGCCATGTTGGCTCCATACATTCAGCCAATTCATCATCAGGACCGTCTGGCACATTTAAAAAGGATGACCATAACAAATATACAGATCATCACCGTAGTTGTTTTGGCTCATATAAATTGTTAGTTGCTATGTAATAGAGAGGGTGAGCTTCATTCATGGAAATTCCTGGGGAGTCTTTCAGAAGGAAATAGTTCATCAAAATGAATACATGCCCTATTAGTTTTAATGCAAACTATTATAGGTGACCTGTCCACTTTGGCAGTTTTAAACTTTGACCCCAGCACGTCCTGTGTGTGTGTCCAAGGGGAATGTCCTTCAGGGGCCAAAAAGCAGTCACACGGGAAGTGGTTGGACAGTCTCCCATCAGTGGGAGGAGTCGGAGTGTTGTTGACAGGTCATAGGGTCAAACTTCCTTACCATATAGACTGGTAGAAGGTTAGACTGCATGGGTAAGAATCAAAACTCATTCTAATAGATGCAGTCACCTGGCAAGGCTCATACATACATTTGTCTGTTGACCACGGAGATATTCTCTCATTGGTTGATAGTGCTTGAAGGCAGCTCATTGGTGTATTCAGTCGCTGGTGGAAAGAGCTCACACATTGCTCTGTTGACCAAAGAGCCTTTCAATTGGTGTATTCAGTGGAGGCCCGCTCAACGTTAGTCAAAGACCGTCGCTGGCATAAAGCTCACTCATTGGTCTGTCTGATTGAAGGCAGGTCACTTGTGTATTTAGGGGGTGGAGCCTGCAGTTCCAGCTTACACATTGGTCTCCAGCCCCTGGAGGCGGTCCATCCGCTGCATGTTGCGCTCAATAGTGGCCTGGCACGTGATTGGTTCAGCACATTCTGACAGGAACCAACCCCTCTCGCCATCACGGAGTCGCTCGCCCTCATACCAGCCTGAAAGAGAGAAAGAGAGATACACACATCACTCTATATTCATTAATTTATCCTTCAGAAAATCCCTTCACAGGGCTGCAGCGCCACAGACCTGAAAATAAGTTTCCTGTTCAAAGCAGGCTCTAAGTCCGCTTTTGAACTCTTAAATGGCGTCTGTTTGATGCTCTATTCTGTCTGTTCTAGAAAGCCCTTTCACATGAAATAGATGGTTGCCATGGAGACACAAAGGGAAATTACCTTTAACCTTGAGAGTGTGACTGTGTGTACGCATCAAACATATCTCTGGTCAGACACTACACAGATAAATCTCTTTCAATGATTTTCAATAGAAACAAGGAGAAAGACGGAGTGAGAGACAAATAGGGGGGGGGAGAGGAACAAGAGCAAGAACAGATGTGAAAGAGTGAGGACAGGGTGGGAGGGAGGGAGGGAGAGAGGGAGAGAGAGAGGAGAGAGAGAGATGAGCAAGAGAGAGAGAGAGAGAGAGAGAGAGAGCGACAGAGACAGAAAGAGGGAGAGAGAGCGACAGAGAGAGAGTGACAGAGAGAGAGGAGAGAGAGAGATGAGCAAGAGAGAGAGAGAGAGAGAGAGAGAGAGAGCAACAGAGAGAGAGACAGAGACAGAAAGAGGGAGAGAGAGCGACAGAGAGAGAGAGAGCGAGACAGAGGGAGAGAGCGACAGAGAGAGAGAGAGAGCGACAGAGAGAGAGAGAGAGCGAAAGAGACAGAGACAGAAAGCGGGAGAGAGAGAGAGAGCAACAGAGAGAGAGAGAGAGAGAGAGAGAGCAACAGAGAGAGAGAGAGCGACAGAGAGAGAGAGCAACAGAGAGAGAGAGAGAGAGAGAGAGAGAGAGAGAGAGAGAGAGAGAGAGAGAGAGAGAGAGAGAGAGAGCGACAGAGAGAGAGAGAGAGAGAGAGACAGATGGAGAGACAGATGAGAGAAAGAGAGAGAGAGACAGCGAGAGAGACAGAGAGAGAGCGAGCGAGACTGAGAGAGAGAGCGAGACAGAGGGAGAGAGCGAGAGAGCGAGAGCGAGAGAGAGAGCGCGAGAGAGAGAGAGCGACAGAGAGAGAGAGAGAGAGAGAGAGAAGCGGGAGAGAGCGACAGAGAGAGAGAGCGACAGAGAGAGAGCGACAGAGAAAGAGAGAAGGGACAGAGAGAGAGAGAGACGACAGAGAGATGACAGAGAGAAACAGAGACAGAGAGGCGAGAGAGAGAGAGAGAGAGAGAGAGAGAGCGACAGAGAGAGAGAGAGAGAGAAGCGGGAGAGAGCGACAGAGAGAGAGAGCGACAGAGAGAGAGCGACAGAGAAAGAGGGAGAGAGAAGGGACAGAGAGAGAGAGAGACGACAGAGACAGAGAGATGAGAGAGAGAGAGAGAGAGAGAGAGAGAGAGAGAGAGAGAGAGAGAAACACAGCGTAGCGTACCATCCTCCACAGTCTGTGACACCAGGACCACGTCAGCCACCTGCAGTGAAAGCTCATCAGGCTGCTTGGCTGTGTACGTCCTAGTCACCTCCACCTGCATGGCATCTGGGACAATACAAACACAACACATAGTTTACACTCTAACCTTGGGACAACACAAACACAACACAGAGTTTACACTAACCCTGGGACACCACAACAGAGTTTAAACTCTGGGACAATACAGACACACAAAGTTACAACTCTAACTCTGGGACAACACAGACACAACACAGAGTTTAAACTCTAACCCTGGGACAATACAAACACAACACAGAGTTTACACTTTAACCCTGGACAACACAACCCTTCAGTCCTGGCTTTTTAAGTAATACACTAGTTCTAAAAGTTATAACGCTTGTATTTGATCCTAGCAGTGCTTTCAGTTTTGTTTATTATGTAAGTTCAATAGAAAAGCCCTGAAAATGTTATGACTCATATGGGTTTACTACCAATACACAAGCACTGAATAATCATTCAACCAGTTATACAGGGAGACCTCGAAACCAGTTCACACTTACATTTACGTCATTTAGCAGACACTCTTATCCAGAGCGACTTACTGTTAGTGAGTGCATACGTTATTTTTATTTGTTTTTCATACTGGCCCCCCCGTGGGAATCGAACCCACAACCCTGGCGTTGCAAACGCCATGCTCTACCAACTGAGCTACATCCCTGCCGGCCATTCCCTCCCCTACCCTGGACGACGCTGGGCCAATTGTGCGCCGC
The DNA here is from genome assembly GCF_020615455.1 of Coregonus clupeaformis. Lineage (NCBI taxonomy): Eukaryota > Metazoa > Chordata > Actinopteri > Salmoniformes > Salmonidae > Coregonus > Coregonus clupeaformis. Next base: position 35,616,829 of record NC_059197.1, read on the forward strand.
CCCATGGGTCTCCCGGTCGCGGCCGGCTACGACAGAGCCTGGATTCGAACCAGGATCTCTAGAGGCACAGCTAGCACTGCGATGTAGTGCCTTAGACCACTGCGCCACTCGCCACTGCTGATTTTCACTATTCTTCTTTAATTAAAGGCATAGTTCGGTATTTTGGCAATTGCTAACTAGCGTTGGAGCAATGACTGGAAGTCTATGGGAACAGCTAGCATGCTAGCAGCTCCTGTAGACTTCTTATCATTTTGCTAACGCTAGTTAGCATTGACTTGCAAAACTACCTCCAACGTCCTTCATACTGGATGCAGATACATAAAAATGGTATCCACGAGTTCGTCAGACTCTGGGGAAGTAGATAAAGGACCTCATTGTCAAAATCCCAAAGCATCCCTTTAAGGACTGATTTAGACAGAAAAGCAGCAAATCTCCAGACCTACAGGCTTGGATTTGAATCCCCCTGTCCTACTGTAGACTCCCTCTGACAGTGATTGGGAGACTGTTCTACTACTCCACCACAAGGTGGTGCTGTCTGCCTACATCTGAGTGAAGGTAGGTGTGTGTGGTGTTGAACTCACTGGTTCGGTCTTGGTTCTTCTTGTCATTGCTGCTCTGGCCCAGAGCACTGATCCAGCGAGCGCGCTCATTCCTGTGGGACAAACACACATCATTTTACAAATATTTTTTAATACTTTTTCTCTTACTTGTTAGTGAGTCATTCACCATAACAATATACATGGTCATGTGGCCAGGAAAAAGCACAATTTCACTTCCCTTTTTCACCATAGCTGATATTATCAACCCAGGGGCCTGTTTCAACAAACAAATATAATCTGTGCAATACATTTGACTTTTACATTTTAGTCATTAAGTAGACATAGTTTTTTCAGAGCGACAATCCAGAGGACAAGCAGCTAACGTATTGAGATACGACCTCACAGCATCACATTAAAACCTCACAGCATAAACCAACGACCTCACAGCATCACAAACAACAACCTCACAGCATCAAACAACAACATCACAGCATCAAACAACAACCTCACAGCATCAAACAACAACCTCACAGCACCACACAACAACATCACAGCATCAAACAACAACCTCACAGCATCAAACAACAACCTCACAGCACCACACAACAACATCACAGCATCAAACAACAACCTCACAGCATCAAACAACAACCTCACAGCACCACACAACAACCTCACAGCATCAAACAACAACCTCACAGCATCAAACAACAACAGCACACAGTCAGTCAGTCACAACAACACACACTAGTCCACAGAGAGGAAAAGACATCAACAGCTTCATTAGTCCATTAAGAAGGGAGATTTGTCATCCTGAGCTCTCTCAACTCCCCTCCTTCCCCCCCAGTCCCTGAGAGAGAGGGAGAACAGAGGGAGAACAGAGGGAGAACAGAGGGTTTTTGATTCAGTTGAACAGGGACAAAGGTTAATTCACAGGAAAGGAACAGAGCAGTTTTTGGTTTGTGTCTCTGGTGAATGGGAGGAGGGACGCGGGTCAGGTTTCACCAGGTAACTCCACCTGCCCACACCAAGGAGAGAGGGAGAGAAGAGGGAGATTCAGTGAAAGAGAGAGGGGTGGTAAGAGAAAAGGAGAGGGGTGAAAGAAAGAAAGGAGGTAGAATATAGTGATTCATAGAGAAGGAGTGAGCTAGATCGACAGATGGAGAGAGAAAAAGAAAGAAGGGTGGAAAGAGAACGAAACATAGCGAGAGGGGACAGAAGGGTGCACTTTCTGTCTCACCCCTTTCACCCCCACCGTGGACAGCCAGCCAGGACCAGGAGATCAGAGGCTGAGTCCCAAAGTGCACCCTATTCCCTATGTAGTGCATTCATTTAGGTCAAACGTAGTGCTGTATGTAGGGAATAGGACATAGCCACAGACTCGGAGATACTGACCCAGAACCCGACCACAGGTCAGACCAGGCGGAGTGATTGGAGTCTAGGGTGGAGAATCTGAACAAGGACACAACAGAACTCCAAGACTCAGACTTCCATCATTCCATCATTTGGTTTCTCATTCCAGTTCTGTTCCAGCATAATCCGGAATATTTCCCCTCCTAAACACACCGTGTCAGCACCTAACTGTACAGGACAGCACACCGTCTCAACATGATATCATCTGCTCATATACCCTGATTCATCATTTACAATGAATGTAACTCCTTAGGTTGGTATACATTGTGTAATTACTAGACTGTAATCCCACTGCATAGTTTTAGCGACTCTATAAAAAGTGGCCTCAAAATGCAGTACGTAACCGTCTCTACCGTTATCACCCTAGTGAAGTCACCTGTACTAAAGTCATCTAGCTCGGGTGCCTTTGCAAAGCCACATACTATGGCAGTGTCCTATGGTCCCTTGCATGTCTGAGGCTCAACAGCACCACAACTATCATTCAGGACATTTCACCACGATCAAGCATTCTTTATGACTGTGATTGGATGGTCGCAGGTGGTCGATGTGACCACAAACACATCCCTTTTCCATCCTGGGTCACAGTGAACGGAAACTGTAATGGTGTATTAACTAGGGTACAGGGACTGAAGGAAATACACAGGGTTGGTTCCCTGGCTTCCTCGAGTGAACCTGTCCTGAGAAGCACAGGTCATAACACACGGCAGGAGAAAATACACACATTTCTCAGTGACTGAATGTTTGTGTGGCTGTCTGAGTCTAAAGGGAGACGTGGGAATGACATCTGTTCATTGCTGGCCTTGGCAGTTGGACACACACACAGACACACACACACACTGACATGTAGGGTTCCAACTGAGGTATCAGGACTATTAAAATACACACCTCTCATTCATATATTAGTACAGGCGCCAATACGCACACATTCCTGTTGGAACACACACACACACATTCCTGTTGGAACACACACACACATTCCTGTTGGAACACACACACACATTCCTGTTGGAACACACACACACATTCCTGTTGGAACACACATCCGCATACAGGCATCATGTGTGCACCGTGATTTAATGGTTGTGTGTGGAATGGGAGGCACATACCGACGGATCTCCGGTTAAAACAGCCCTCAAGCTCTCTCTCTCTCTGTGTGTGTGTAAGTGTGTGTGTGTGTAAGTGTGTGTGTGTGTAAGTGTGTGTGTGTGTGTAAGTGTGTGTGTGTGTAAGTGTGTGTGTGTGTGTGTGTGTGTGTAAGTGTGTGTGTATAGCAGGTGTTTCCTTACTTCTTTAAAACGCCTTCACTTCTCATCCACCATTCAAATTCATACAATATCAGACTATTCAAGGCTATAGCCTACATGTCTAAACTAGTAATCACTATATGAAAACACCATGAGCCGGGAATGAAAACTATTGTGAGATGTTCATGTTTCACATTGAGACAGAAATTAAATGGAGAAGAGGTCCCATGTGGAAAGCAGTTGCTATGAATGTAGTGAGACTGACTGGAGTTTAGTAGAGAGAGGCTGTCAGAGAGACTGGATTTAGACTGACTGGAGTTTAGTAGAGAGACTGGATCTAGACTGGATCTAGACTGACTGGAGTTTAGTAGAGAGACTGGATCTAGACTGACTGGAGTTTAGTAGAGAGGCTGTCAGAGAGACTGGATCTAGACTGACTGGAGTTTAGTAGAGAGGCTGTCAGAGAGACTGGATCTAGACTGGATCTAGACTGACTGGAGTTTAGTAGAGATGCTGTCAGAGGGACTGGATCTAGACTGACTGGAGTTTAGTAGAGAGACTGGATCTAGACTGACTGGAGTTTAGTAGAGAGGCTGTCAGAGAGACTGGATCTAGACTGACTGGAGTTTAGTAGAGAGACTGTCAGAGAGACTGGATCTAGACTGACTGGAGTTTAGTAGAGAGACTGGATCTAGACTGACTGGAGTTTAGTAGAGAGACTGTCAGAGAGACTGGATCTAGACTGACTGGAGTTTAGTAGAGAGAGGCTGTCAGAGACTGGATCTAGACTGACTGGAGTTTAGTAGAGAGACTGGATCTAGACTGACTGGAGTTTAGTAGAGAGGCTGTCAGAGAGACTGGATCTAGACTGACTGGAGTTTAGTAGAGAGGCTGTCAGAGAGACTGGATCTAGACTGGATCTAGACTGACTGGAGTTTAGTAGAGAGGCTGTCAGAGGGACTGGATCTAGACTGACTGGAGTTTAGTAGAGAGACTGGATCTAGACTGACTGGAGTTTAGTAGAGAGGCTGTCAGAGAGACTGGATCTAGACTGACTGGAGTTTAGTAGAGAGACTGGATCTAGACTGACTGGAGTTTAGTAGAGAGAGGCTGTCAGAGAGACTGGATCTAGACTGACTGGAGTTTAGTAGAGAGAGGCTGTCAGAGAGACTGGATCTAGACTGACTGGAGTTTAGTAGAGAGGCTGTCAGAGAGACTGGATCTAGACTGACTGGAGTTTAGTAGAGAGGCTGTCAGAGACTGGATCTAGACTGACTGGAGTTTAGTAGAGAGGCTGTCAGAGGGACTGGATCTAGACTGACTGGAGTTTAGTAGAGAGACTGGATCTAGACTGACTGGAGTTTAGTAGAGAGACTGTCAGAGAGACTGGATCTAGACTGACTGGAGTTTAGTAGAGAGACTGGATCTAGACTGACTGGAGTTTAGTAGAGAGACTGTCAGAGAGACTGGATCTAGACTGACTGGAGTTTAGTAGAGAGAGGCTGTCAGAGACTGGATCTAGACTGACTGGAGTTTAGTAGAGAGACTGGATCTAGACTGACTGGAGTTTAGTAGAGAGGCTGTCAGAGAGACTGGATCTAGACTGACTGGAGTTTAGTAGAGAGGCTGTCAGAGAGACTGGATCTAGACTGGATCTAGACTGACTGGAGTTTAGTAGAGAGGCTGTCAGAGGGACTGGATCTAGACTGACTGGAGTTTAGTAGAGAGACTGGATCTAGACTGACTGGAGTTTAGTAGAGAGGCTGTCAGAGAGACTGGATCTAGACTGACTGGAGTTTAGTAGAGAGACTGGATCTAGACTGACTGGAGTTTAGTAGAGAGAGGCTGTCAGAGAGACTGGATCTAGACTGACTGGAGTTTAGTAGAGAGAGGCTGTCAGAGAGACTGGATCTAGACTGACTGGAGTTTAGTAGAGAGGCTGTCAGAGAGACTGGATCTAGACTGACTGGAGTTTAGTAGAGAGGCTGTCAGAGACTGGATCTAGACTGACTGACTGGAGTTTAGTAGAGAGAGGCTGTCAGAGAGACTGGATCTAGACTGACTGGAGTTTAGTAGAGAGACTGGATCTAGACTGACTGGAGTTTAGTAGAGAGGCTGTCAGAGAGACTGGATCTAGACTGACTGGAGTTTAGTAGAGAGACTGGATCTAGACTGACTGGAGTTTAGTAGAGAGGCTGTCAGAGAGACTGGATCTAGACTGACTGGAGTTTAGTAGAGAGGCTGTCAGAGAGACTGGATCTAGACTGACTGGAGTTTAGTAGAGAGGCTGTCAGAGACTGGATCTAGACTGACTGGAGTTTAGTAGAGAGGCTGTCAGAGAGACTGGATCTAGACTGACTGGAGTTTAGTAGAGAGGCTGGATCTAGACTGACTGGAGTTTAGTAGAGAGAGGCTGTCAGAGGGACTGGATCTAGACTGACTGGAGTTTAGTAGAGAGAGGCTGTCAGAGAGACTGGATCTAGACTGACTGGAGTTTAGTAGAGAGACTGGATCTAGACTGACTGGAGTTTAGTAGAGAGAGGCTGTCAGAGACTGGATCTAGACTGACTGGAGTTTAGTAGAGAGACTGGATCTAGACTGACTGGAGTTTAGTAGAGAGGCTGGATCTAGACTGACTGGAGTTTAGTAGAGAGGCTGGATCTAGACTGACTGGAGTTTAGTAGAGAGGCTGTCAGAGAGACTGGATCTAGACTGACTGGAGTTTAGTAGAGAGGCTGGATCTAGACTGACTGGAGTTTAGTAGAGAGGCTGTCAGAGAGACTGGATCTAGACTGACTGGAGTTTAGTAGAGAGGCTGTCTAGACTGGATCTAGACTGACTGGAGTTTAGTAGAGAGGCTGTCAGAGAGACTGGATCTAGACTGACTGGAGTTTAGTAGAGAGGCTGTCAGAGAGACTGGATCTAGACTGACTGGAGTTTAGTAGAGAGAGGCTGTCAGAGAGACTGGATCTAGACTGACTGGAGTTTAGTAGAGAGGCTGTCAGAGAGACTGGATCTAGACTGACTGGAGTTTAGTAGAGAGACTGGATCTAGACTGACTGGAGTTTAGTAGAGAGGCTGTCAGAGAGACTGGATCTAGACTGACTGGAGTTTAGTAGAGAGGCTGTCAGAGAGACTGGATCTAGACTGACTGGAGTTTAGTAGAGAGGCTGTCAGAGAGGCTGGATCTAGACTGACTGGAGTTTAGTAGAGAGGCTGTCAGAGAGACTGGATCTAGACTGACTGGAGTTTAGTAGAGAGAGGCTGTCAGAGAGGCTGGATCTAGACTGACTGGAGTTTAGTAGAGAGACTGGATCTAGACTGACTGGAGTTTAGTAGAGAGAGGCTGTCAGAGGGACTGGATCTAGACTGACTGGAGTTTAGTAGAGAGACTGTCAGAGAGACTGGATCTAGACTGACTGGAGTTTAGTAGAGAGAGGCTGTCAGAGACTGGATCTAGACTGACTGGAGTTTAGTAGAGAGACTGGATCTAGACTGACTGGAGTTTAGTAGAGAGGCTGTCAGAGAGACTGGATCTAGACTGACTGGAGTTTAGTAGAGAGGCTGTCAGAGAGACTGGATCTAGACTGGATCTAGACTGACTGGAGTTTAGTAGAGAGGCTGTCAGAGGGACTGGATCTAGACTGACTGGAGTTTAGTAGAGAGACTGGATCTAGACTGACTGGAGTTTAGTAGAGAGGCTGTCAGAGAGACTGGATCTAGACTGACTGGAGTTTAGTAGAGAGACTGGATCTAGACTGACTGGAGTTTAGTAGAGAGAGGCTGTCAGAGAGACTGGATCTAGACTGACTGGAGTTTAGTAGAGAGAGGCTGTCAGAGAGACTGGATCTAGACTGACTGGAGTTTAGTAGAGAGGCTGTCAGAGAGACTGGATCTAGACTGACTGGAGTTTAGTAGAGAGGCTGTCAGAGACTGGATCTAGACTGACTGACTGGAGTTTAGTAGAGAGAGGCTGTCAGAGAGACTGGATCTAGACTGACTGGAGTTTAGTAGAGAGACTGGATCTAGACTGACTGGAGTTTAGTAGAGAGGCTGTCAGAGAGACTGGATCTAGACTGACTGGAGTTTAGTAGAGAGACTGGATCTAGACTGACTGGAGTTTAGTAGAGAGGCTGTCAGAGAGACTGGATCTAGACTGACTGGAGTTTAGTAGAGAGGCTGTCAGAGAGACTGGATCTAGACTGACTGGAGTTTAGTAGAGAGGCTGTCAGAGACTGGATCTAGACTGACTGGAGTTTAGTAGAGAGGCTGTCAGAGAGACTGGATCTAGACTGACTGGAGTTTAGTAGAGAGGCTGGATCTAGACTGACTGGAGTTTAGTAGAGAGAGGCTGTCAGAGGGACTGGATCTAGACTGACTGGAGTTTAGTAGAGAGAGGCTGTCAGAGAGACTGGATCTAGACTGACTGGAGTTTAGTAGAGAGACTGGATCTAGACTGACTGGAGTTTAGTAGAGAGAGGCTGTCAGAGACTGGATCTAGACTGACTGGAGTTTAGTAGAGAGACTGGATCTAGACTGACTGGAGTTTAGTAGAGAGGCTGGATCTAGACTGACTGGAGTTTAGTAGAGAGGCTGGATCTAGACTGACTGGAGTTTAGTAGAGAGGCTGTCAGAGAGACTGGATCTAGACTGACTGGAGTTTAGTAGAGAGGCTGGATCTAGACTGACTGGAGTTTAGTAGAGAGGCTGTCAGAGAGACTGGATCTAGACTGACTGGAGTTTAGTAGAGAGGCTGTCTAGACTGGATCTAGACTGACTGGAGTTTAGTAGAGAGGCTGTCAGAGAGACTGGATCTAGACTGACTGGAGTTTAGTAGAGAGGCTGTCAGAGAGACTGGATCTAGACTGACTGGAGTTTAGTAGAGAGAGGCTGTCAGAGAGACTGGATCTAGACTGACTGGAGTTTAGTAGAGAGGCTGTCAGAGAGACTGGATCTAGACTGACTGGAGTTTAGTAGAGAGACTGGATCTAGACTGACTGGAGTTTAGTAGAGAGGCTGTCAGAGAGACTGGATCTAGACTGACTGGAGTTTAGTAGAGAGGCTGTCAGAGAGACTGGATCTAGACTGACTGGAGTTTAGTAGAGAGGCTGTCGGAGAGGCTGGATCTAGACTGACTGGAGTTTAGTAGAGAGGCTGTCAGAGAGACTGGATCTAGACTGACTGGAGTTTAGTAGAGAGAGGCTGTCAGAGAGGCTGGATCTAGACTGACTGGAGTTTAGTAGAGCGACTGGATCTAGACTGACTGGAGTTTAGTAGAGAGAGGCTGTCAGAGAGACTGGATCTAGACTGACTGGAGTTTAGTAGAGAGACTGGATCTAGACTGACTGGAGTTTAGTAGAGAGGCTGGATCTAGACTGACTGGAGTTTAGTAGAGAGGCTGTCAGAGAGACTGGATCTAGACTGACTGGAGTTTAGTAGAGAGACTGTCAGAGAGACTGGATCTAGACTGACTGGAGTTTAGTAGAGAGGCTGTCAGAGAGACTGGATCTAGACTGACTGGAGTTTAGTAGAGAGGCTGTCAGAGAGACTGGATCTAGACTGACTGGAGTTTAGTAGAGAGAGGCTGTCAGAGAGACTGGATCTAGACTGACTGGAGTTTAGTAGAGAGGCTGTCAGAGACTGGATCTAGACTGACTGGAGTTTAGTAGAGAGGCTGTCAGAGACTGGATCTAGACTGACTGGAGTTTAGTAGAGAGGCTGTCAGAGACTGGATCTAGACTGACTGGAGTTTAGTAGAGAGAGGCTGTCAGAGAGACTGGATCTAGACTGACTGGAGTTTAGTAGAGAGGCTGTCAGAGACTGGATCTAGACTGACTGGAGTTTAGTAGAGAGGCTGTCAGAGACTGGATCTAGACTGACTGGAGTTTAGTAGAGAGACTGGATCTAGACTGACTGGAGTTTAGTAGAGAGGCTGTCAGAGAGACTGGATCTAGACTGACTGGAGTTTAGTAGAGAGGCTGTCAGAGACTGGATCTAGACTGACTGGAGTTTAGTAGAGAGGCTGTCAGAGACTGGATCTAGACTGACTGGAGTTTAGTAGAGAGACTGGATCTAGACTGACTGGAGTTTAGTAGAGTGGCGCAGTGGTCTAAGGCTGTTCCACTAGAGATCCTGGTTCGAATCCAGGCTCTGTCGTAGCCGGCCGCGACCGGGAGACCCATGGGGGCGGCGCACAATTGGCCCGGCGTCGTCCAGGGTATGGGAGGGAATGGCTGGCAGGGATCTAGCTCAGTTGGTAGAGCATGGCGTTTGCAACGCCAGGGTTGTGGGTTCGATTCCCACGGGGGGCCAGTATAAAAATAAAATCAGTAAATAATGTATGCACTCACTAACTGTAAGTCGCTCTGGATAAGAGCGTCTGCTAAATGACTAAAATGTAAATGAGAGGCTGTCAGAGAGACTGGATCTAGACTGACTGGAGTTTAGTAGAGAGAGACTGGAGCTGGAACTGGACCCAACACAGCAGGATTCGAGAGGAGACGGAGACATCGCTCAGAACTGGACCCAACACAGCAGGGTTCGAGAGGAGACGGAGACATCGCTCAGAACTGGACCCAACACAGCAGGGTTCGAGAGGAGACGGAGACATCGCTCAGAACTGGACCCAACACAGCAGGGTTCGAGAGGAGACGGAGACATCGCTCAGAACTGGACCCAACACAGCAGGGTTCGAGAGGAGACGGAGACATCGCTCAGAACTGGACCCAACACAGCAGGGTTCGAGAGGAGACGGAGACATCGCTCAGAACTGGACCCAACACAGCAGGGTTCGAGAGGAGACGGAGACAGCGCCCAGAACTGGACCCAACACAGCAGGGTTCGAGAGGAGAAGGAGACATCGCTCAGAACTGGACCCAACACAGCAGGGTTCGAGAGGAGACGGAGACAGCGCCCAGAACTGGACCCAACACAGCAGGGTTCGAGAGGAGACAGAGACACACAGAGCATTTAAAAGCATGTAACAAACAATGACAGAGTGAGAGAGCAACAGCTGTGTGCCAGTCTCACAGTGCAGACACAGATTCAGACTCAACACAGAGCCAGTCTGCTCACAACAACACTGCTCCAGCTGTCTGTCTTACTAGGACGAGATCCAGGCCTTGATAAAAAGGGGGAGAGGAGGTGAAGAGAGAGGGATGAGGGGGTTAGTGTGAATCGCGGGTACAAGCCGATTCAACAATGGGTTACTGCTAGGAAACCAAAGTGTCACAATGCGGAGCAACCACTGTAACAATGGCCAGTCACCGGGGGCTCTCTACTCCAGATCATTCACTGGGCTACTACAGTGACTGGCAAACTGCTCAATCAAACACACACACACACACACAAGACAAAGACAGCCAAACACACACACACACAAGACAAAGACAGCCAAACACACAAAGACCTTACTATTATCAACTCATTACATTACAGCAGGGGGCCCTGACCCACTCTCTTAGAGGGGGAAACCTGGGGCTTTCTAAACGGACACACACACTAAAAGCAAGGGAGGGAGGCAGGCAGGGGGGCCTCTGTGATAGACACACAGGGAGAGGGGGACCCAGTCTAATGCAGCTCAATGGGCAGTATGAGTCAGGGCAGGGCATGGCATGAGGTGGCTAGCATATAGACTGGAAAAGCCCTCCATTCAGTCAGTCACACAACACTATTACTGGAAGCAGACAGACAGACAGTCTGGCCTCACCACTATGGACTATTTCAAATGGCTAAAATGGTTCACAAGGCATTCCAGTTGTTATGGATCAAGGCTGTCCCTGACAAAAATACATCTTGGTCGACCGAAAGTTGTCCGTTCTTTCGACCAATCGATTGGTCTAAATTTTAAAACGTGTATTTTTCCATATATAGACACACCCTGTGTTTTAATAAAATCAGCTATATATGCATTGAGCTTGACTGATGCTTTAAGCTCACTGTTTGATTAAATCAGACACAAATGACTCAAGAGGGAGCCAGAGATAAAGATAACCAGAAGAAAAAGATAAACTTAACCTGTCCTGACCATCCTCCTCCCGCTCCTGCTGGCTTTCACAGATTCTGCCGTTACTCTCCTGAAGTTGCCGGTAATAGGCTACACAAGTAATCGGCAACCTTTCTCATGTGGAATGCTAATGTATCTTACCATTTCTGCCGATCTGGGTGTCAGTTATGGTTTTCATATGCACATTTTCGTGGAACAGTTTCATTTCATTTATAGTAACGTCTTCGTATCTCAAAATCATTGTCATGTGGTTAATAAAAATGATATCCAAATGTAAATGAAAATGATACAAACATAAAAAGTAACTTCTATTGCCATTGCCAACTATGTAAAAAAAATCCTACATAAAGCCAACAAATACAAACATTGCAGCCTGCAGGTAGAAAATATCCTATGAATCACATTGGCTACACATGGCATGTCTGCAACATACTTGAAACATTGTATCAACTATTAACTTGGGTCTGGCCTGAAGCTCCTTGCAACATTGTATAAAATATTCTGGGCCCTCAGAGTGTCCAGCGGCTGTGAGCTCAGGACAGACACAGCTGTAGGCTATTTGCGCAAGGGATAAGGAGTAATCAGCAGGCCTATTTTATTACGTTTTCACTGGATCAGAGCATGACATTTTTCCCTTTCACGCCGAGTGGTTATCGAAAGGGAGAGAGCTGGAAAGGTTTTTCAAATACATCGAGGAATTATTGTAATTCTCAATGGATGTAAAAACAGACTTTGTTTGCTTGCTGTTTGAGGTGAAGAAAACATTACTTTGAGAAGCTCCACAGGTCATTAGTGGTGGTGCTTTAAGCCAATCAGAAATACTATCAGATCCTACATTTGCGCGCAGGCCAGGTAGCCTATAGGCCTGTTTCTATGCGTGTAATCAACATTGACAGCAGCGCTACAAACATGACAAAAGTCGTAAATGGAATGAAATAAACCTAAACTTGTTTCTCACAAGTGTAGCAGGTTGTGCTCTCTGCAAACAACGTGTCCACTCCGACAATGAGAACGGTAAAAAAATTGAATAATAATATATTGAATGCATTAACAGACATTACCGTAACCAAAGTAACAAACATTGTAGATTAGAAATTATAGGAATTAAACGGTAAATGTACTACTCGTGATATATGTAATGGGGAATTGATAAGACACTAACAATCAAACGCAAACAATTCACACAATGAAGTTATGAAACAATGAATAATGCACAAATTGGTGGGAGAGAGCGCATTCTGGAGAGAGAAGGGCGTTGTGCATCTGGGCGCAGGGTCAGTCCGACGTCTGCATTGGCCATGCAGCATTTACGGTGATACGGCCTCAGTAGAAGAGGGCGCTCATCATTCTTGCGCTTCGCAGAGCAGTGCAGAGATGTTGTCAAGGAAGTGAGTGTGTTTTCTACAGGATGTACCGCCACCACCTACCTCCAGTGGACACTCTCTACATAACTCCCCCTCTTTCTCTACATAACTCCCCCCTCTCTCTACATTACCTCCCCCTCTCTACATGACCTCTGCCCCCCCACTACATGACCTCCCCCCCTCCCTCTACATAACTCCCCCTCCCTCTAAATGACCTCCCCCTCCCTCTAAATGACCTCCCCCCTCCCTCTAAATGACCTCCCCTCCCTCTAAATGACCTCCCCCTCTACATCTACATGACCTCCCCCCTCTCTCGCTACATGACCTCCCCCTCTCCCGCTACATGACCTCCCCCCTCTCTCGCTACAGACCTCCCCCCTCTCTCGCTACAGACCTCCCCCCTCTCTCGCTACAGCACCTCCCCCCTCTCTCGCTACATGACCTCCCCCCTCTCCACATGACCTCCCCCCTCTCTCGCTACATGACCTCCCCCCTCTCCCACTACATGACCTCCCCCCTCTCTCGCTACATGACCTCCCCCCTCTCTCGCTACATGACCTCCCCCCTCTCGCTCACATGATCTCCCCCTCTCTCGCTACATGACCTCCCCCCTCTCTCGCTACATGACCTCCCCTCCCCTCTAAATGACCTCCCCCCTCTACATCTACAGACCTCCCCCCTCTCTCTCGCTACATGACCTCCCCCCTCTCCACATGACCTCCCCCCTCTCGCTACATGACCTCCCCCCTCTCCCGCTACATGACCTCCCCCCTCTCGCTACATGATCTCCCCCCTCTCTCGCTACATGACCTCCCCCTCTCCCTCTACATGACCTCCCCTCTCTCGCTACATGACCTCCCCCCTCTCCACATGACCTCCCCCCTCTCTCGCTGCACATGACCTCCCCCCTCTCTCACTACATGACCTCCCCCCTCTCTCACTACATGACCTCCCCCCTCTCTCACTACATGACCTCCCCCCTCTCTCGCTACGCACCTCCCCCCTCTCCACACGACCTCCCCCTCTCTCGCTGCAGACCTCCCCCCTCTCCCACTACATGACCTCCCCCTCTCCCACTACATGACCTCCCCCCTCTCTCGCTACATGACCTCCCCCCTCTCCCGCTACACGACCTCCCCCTCTCTCGCTACATGACCTCCCCCCTCTCTGCATGACCTCCCCCCTCTCTACAGACCTCCCCCCCTCTCTACATGACCTCCCCCCTCTCCCGCTACATGACCTCCCCCTCTCGCTACAGACCTCCCCCTCTCCACGCACCTCCCCCTCTCCCACTACATGACCTCCCCCCCTCTCCACATGACCTCCCCCCTCTCTCGCTACGCACCTCCCCCCTCTCTACATGACCTCCCCCCCTCTCCCACTACATGACCTCCCCCTCTCTCGCTACATGACCTCCCCCCTCTCCCGCTACATGACCTCCCCCCTCTCCCGCTACATGACCTCCCCCCTCTCTCGCTACATGACCTTCCCCCTCTCTCGCTACAGACCTCCCCCTCTACATCTACATGACCTCCCCTCTCCCGCTACATGACCTCCCCCTCTCCCGCTACAGACCTCCCCTTGCGGCCTCCCTTACATCTACATGACCTCCCCCTCTCTCGCTACGACCTCCCCCCTCTCTCGCTACATGACCTCCCCCCTCTCTACATGACCTCCCCCCTCTCCCACTACATGACCTCCCCCCTCTCTACATGACCTCCCCCCTCTCTCGCTACATGACCTCCCCCCCTCTCTACATGACCTCCCCCCCTCTCTACATGACCTCTGAAAAACACCAAAAGAAAGATGCCCAGGGTCCCTGCTCATCTGCGTGAACGTGCCTTAGGCACGCTACAAGGAGGCATGAGGACTGCAGATGTGGCCAGGGCAATAAATTGCAATGTCTGTACTGTGAGACGCCTATGACAGCGCTACAGGGAGACAGGACGGACAGCTGATCGTCCTCACAGTGGCAGACCACGTGTAACAACACCTGCACAGGATCGGTACATCTGAACATCACACCTGTGGGACAGGTACAGGATGGCAACAACAACTGCCCGAGTTACACCAGGAACGCACAATCCCTCCATCAGTGCTCAGACTGTCCGCAATAGGCTGAGAGAGGCTGGACTGAGGGCATGTAGGCCTGTTGTAAGGCAGGTCCTCACCAGACATCACCGGCGACAAAGTCGCCTATGGGCACAAAGCCACCGTCGCTGGACTAGACAGGACTGGCAAAAAGTGCTCTTCACCGACGAGTCACGGTTTTGTTTCACCAGGGGTGATGGTCGGATTCGAGTTTATCATCGAAGGAATGAGCATTACACCGAGGCCTGTCCTCTGGAGCGGGATCGATTTGGAGGTGGATGGTCCGTCATGGTCTGGGCGGTGTGTCACAGCAACATCGGACTGAGCTTGTTGTCATTGCAGGCAATCTCAATGCTGTGCGTTACAGGGAAGACATCCTCCTCCCTCATGTGGTACCCTTCCTGCATGCTCATCCTGACATGACCCTCCACCATGTCAATGCCACCAGCCATACTGCTCGTTCTGTGCGTGATTTCCTGCAAGACAGGAATGTCAGTGTTCTGCCATGACCAGCGAAGAGCCCGGATCTCAATCCCATTGAGCACGTCTGGGACCTGTTGGATCGGACGGTGAGGTCTAGGGCCATTCCCCCCAGAAATGTCCGGGAACTTGCAGGTGCCTTGGTGGAAGAGTGGGGTAACATCTCACAGCAAGAACTGGCAAATCTGGTGCGGTCCATGAGGAAGAGATGCACTGCAGTACTTAATGCAGCTGGTGGCCACACCAGATACTGACTGTTACTTTTGATTTTGACCCCCCCTTTGTTCAGGGACACATTATTCAATTTCTGTTAGTTACATGTCTGTGGAACTTGTTCAGTTTATGTCTCAGTTGTTGAATCTTGTTATGTCCATACAAATATTTACACACGTTAAGTTTGCTGAAAATAAACGCAGTTGACAGTGAGAGGATGTTTCTTTTTTTGCTGAGTTTATAACCTGTGGGTGAGGTAGGGGGGGCTGTGTGGGGTGATGCTCACACTACAAGCAAGAATAGGCGTATATTTCAGCTTAAGTTTCTGCACTGAGGATAGCTCTATACTGGGACCATGATGATGGTGATGAGGGGATGAAGTCGGCATGGCAACACACACCAATGCCAACTGCCACCTAAACATCATCTTAAGTTCTATATGGAACACAACAAAGGCCCTCCAAGGTAACACTTTTTTTGCTGATGTTTAAAATACACACCAAAGTCTGTGGACACTCCTTCAAATTAGTAGATTTGGCTATGTCAGCCACACTCGTTGCTGACAGTTGTATAAAATCATCTGGAAGCAACGTCAGCACAATAACTGTTCGTCGGGAGCTTCATGAGATGGGTTTCCATGGCCGAGCAGCCGCACACAAGCCTAAGATCACCATGCGCAATGCCAAGTGTCGGCTGGAGAGGTGTAAAGCTTGCCGCCATTGGACTCTGGAACGGTGGAAACGCGTTCTCTGGAGTGATGAATCACCATCTGGCAGTCCGACGGACGACTCTGGGATTGGCGGATGCCAGGAGAACACTACCTGCCCGAATGCATAGTACCAACTGTAAAGTTTGGTGGATGAGGAATAATGGTCTGTGGGTGTTTTTTTATGGTTCGGGCTAGGCCCCTTAGTTCCAGTGAAGGGAAATCTTAATGCTCCAGCATACAATGACATTCTAGATGATTCTGAGCTTCCAACTTTGTGGCAACTGTTTGGGGAAGGCCCTTTCCTGTTTCAGCATGACAATGCCCCTGTGCACAAAGTGAGGTCCATACAGAAGTGGTTTGTTGTGATCGGTGAGGGAGAACTTGACTGGCCTGCACAGAGCCCTGACCTCAACCCCATTGAACACCTTTAAGATTAATTGGAAAGCCGACTGCGAGCCAGGCCTAATCACCCAACATCAGTGCACAACCTCACTAATGCTCGTGGCTGAATGGAAGCAAGTCCCCACAGCAATGTTCCAACATCTAGTGGAAAGCCTACCCAGATAAGTGAAGGCTGTTATAGCAGCAAAGGGGAGACCAACTCCATATTAACACCCATGATTTTGGAATGAGATGTTCGAGCAGGTGTCCACATACTTTTTGTCATGTAGTGTATATTTGCTACTGCTCGACAAAAGAAAATCTTGGGCAACCAACAGCCTATCGACCAAACAATCGACCAGTCGAATAATTGGATACGGATACGTTTAGCTAAGATGGGCATTTGACTAGTTGAAGTTAATGTTATGTTTATGCTAGCTGTCTAACAGAGGTAAGAACTGTAGAGAATGTGATTCGAAAGGGAGGTTTACCTAAACAGATAGAGGAATGAGGGAGATCTGGCCTTGTTTGTTTGTGTGTGTGTGTGTGTGTGTGTGTGTGTATAAACACGTGCTGACAAAGGAAGTAAACTGAACATGCCCTTTATGTAAAGACCAGTGATTGGCAGGCGTCTTTGTGTGAGTGAGTTATATAATCAAACTGCCCTGCTGAGACACTACTGTAGGTCTACACCCAGGACAAGGGGAGAGAGAGAGAGAGAGAGAGAGCGAGAGAGCGAGAGAGCGAGCGAGCGAGAGAGAGAGAGCGAGAGAGAGAGAGAGCGAGAGAGAGGAGAGAAAGAGAGAGAGAGAGAGAGCGAGAGAGAGAGAGAGAAAGAGAGAGAGAGAAAGAGAGAGAGAGAGAGAGAGAAAGAGAGAGAGAGAAAGAGAGAGAAAGAGAGAGAGAGAGACAGAGAGAGAGAGAGAGAGAAAGAGAGACAGAGGGAGAGAGAGAGACAGAAAGAGAGAGAGAGAGAAAGGGAAAGGGGATACCTAGTCAGTTGTACAACTGAATGCATTCAACTGAAATGTGTCTTCCGCATTTAACCCAACCCCTCTAAATCAGAGAGGTGCCTTAATCGACATCCATGTCTTCGGCGCCCGGGGAACAGTGGGTGAACTGCTTTGCTCTGAGAGAGAGAGAGCGAGGCGAGAGGGAGAGAGAGAGAGAGACAGAGATGGTAGGCTTCGAGGGGACTCCTACGGTAGGTACACCTACAGCACATCCCTGGACAAACTTCCTGGACAAAATGTTTTCCTGCAATAGTGAAGGTGTAAACTTAGCAGTAGCCTGAACAGTATATTTGACATATCAGCTAACATATCAAATTCAAAAGGAAAACCTAAGTAAATTAACAGCAATTAGAAATGATGAAGAGTGCAAAAACCTAAAGAAAGAAATTGAGAAACCTATCCAACCATAAACAGAGACCCAGAAAACCATATGCCTTCACTATGGGGAAACACTGAAACAGTACAGAAATACGTCAGAAAAAGGAACAGCACATCAGAAAACATCTCAATGTTATTGAATACTTTTTCCACATTTTGTTACGTTACAGCCTTATTCTAAAATGGATTAAATTGTTTTTTTCCTCATTAATCTACACAAAACACCCCATAATGACAAAAAAAAAACAGAAATACCTTATTTAAATAAGTATTCAGACCCTTTGCTATGAGACTCGAAATTGAGCTCAGGTGCATCCTGTTTCCATTGATAATCCATGAGCTGTTTCTACAACTTGAGTGGAGTCCACCTGTGGTAAATTCAATTGATTGGACATGATTTGGAAAGGCACACACCTGTCTATACAAGGTCCCACAGTTTACAGTGCATGTCCGAGCAAAAACCAAGCCATGAGGTCTAAGGAATCTTCCGTAGAGCTCCGAGACAGGATTGTGGCGAGGCACAGATCTGGGGAAGGGTACCAAAACATTTCTGCAGCATTGAAGATCCTCAAGAACACAGTGGCCTCCATCATTCTTAAATTGAAGAAGTTTTGAACCGCCAAGACTCTTCCTTGAGCTGGCCGCCCGGTCAAACTGAGCAATCGGGGGAGAAGGGCCTTGGTCAGGGAAGTGACCAAGAACCTGATGGTCACTTTGAAAGAGCTCCAGAGTTCCTAGGTGGAGATGGGAGAACCTTCCAGAGGGACAACCATCTCTGCAGCACTCCACCAATCAGGCCTTTATGGTAGAGTGGCCAGACGGAAGCCACTCCTCAGTAAAAGGCACATGACAGCCCGCTTGGAGTTTGCCAAAAGGCACCTAAAGGACTCTCAGACCATGAAAAACAAGATTCTCTGGTCTGATGAAACCAAGATTGAACTCTTTGGCCTGAATGCCAAGCGTCACATCTGGAGGAAACCTGGCACCATCCCTATGGTGAAGCATGGTGGTGGCAGCATCATGCTTTAAGGAAGTTTTTCAGCTGGGAGACTAGTCAGGATAAAGGGAAAGATGAACGGAGCAAAGTACAGAGAAATCCTTGATGAAAACCTGCTCCAGAGCGCTCAGGACCTCAGACTGGGGCGAAGGTTCACCTTCCAACAGGACAATGACCCTAAGCACACATCCAAGACAACGCAGGAGTTGCTTCGGGACAAGTCTCAATGTCCTTGAGTGGCCAAGCCAAAGCACGGAATTTAACCCAATAGAACATCTCTGGAGAGACCTGAAAATAGCTGTGCAGCGACACTCCCCATCTAACCTGACAGAGCTTGAGAGGATCTGCAGAGAAGAATGGGAGAAACTCCCCAAATACAGGTGTGCCAAGCTTGTAGCGTCATACCCAAGAAGACTTGAGGCTGTAATCGCTGCCAAAGGTGCTTCAACAAAGTACTGAGTAAAGCGTCTCAATACTTATGTAAATGTGATATTTCAGTTGTTTATTTTTAATACATTTCATGTCATTATGGGGTATTGTGTGCAGATTGATGAGGAAAATAAACCATTTTTTTCAATTTTAGAATAAGGCTGCAACATAACAAAATGTGGAAAAAGTCAAGGGGTCTGAATACTTTCGGAATGCAATGTATGGATAAACCACTTCTCCTTTTCGGTTATATAACAAAGAACCAAGACCAAAAACATATACATGACAATTGACAAAACGTAGAACCAGCTATGAAAGACTACCAGAACCCATTGGATTCTCCATTTACGTTGAATGAACTACAGGACCCTGTATATACCCTGCACACCTAACGTTACAAACAAAACAAAAGCAAAGTCTTCTCATGTTTTGTTGATTTCAAAAAAGCTTTTGACTCAATTTTGCATGAAGGCCTGTTGTACAAATTAATGGAAATTATTGTTGGTTGGAAAACCTACGATATTATAAAATCAATGTACACAAACAATAAGTGTCAAAATTGGCAATAAACACACAGATTTCTTGCCTCAGGGCTGTAGGGTGAGCCAAGGATGAAGATTGAGCCCCACCCTCTTCAACATTTACACAAATATTTTTTTTTTTTTAGCAGACGTTCTTATCCAGATAAACGAAACATGTAAAGTGTCGGTCCCATGTTTCATGAGCTGAAATAAAAAATCCCCAAAATGTTCAATACGCACAAAAAGCTTATTTCTCTCAAATTTTGTGCACAAATTTGTTTTCATCCCTGTTGGTGAGGATTTCTCCTTTGCAAAGATAATCCATCCACCTGACAGGTGTGGCATATCAACAAGCTGATTAGACAGCATGATCGTTACAGGTGCTGGGGACAATAAAAGGCCACTCTAAAATGTGCAGTGTCACACAACACAATGACACAGATGTCTCAAGTTTTGAGGGAGCGTGCAATTGGCATGCTGACTGCAGGAATGTCCACCAGAGCTGTTGGCAGATAACTGAATGTTAATTTCTCTACCATAAACTGCCTCCAACGTCGTTTTAGAGAATTTGGCAGTACGTCCATCCGGCCTCACAACCGCAGATCACGTGTAACCACGCCAGCCCAGGACCTCCATATCCGGCTTCTTCACCTGCGGGACCGTCTGTGGGGGGGGTGCTGAGGAGTATTTCTGTCTGTAATAAAGCCCTTTTGTGGGGAAAAACTCATTCTGATTGGCTGGGCCTGGCTCCCCAGTGGGTGGGCCTGGCTCCCCAGTGGGTGGGTCTGCCTGCCAAGTGGGTGGGCCTATGCCCTCCCAGGCCCACCCATGGCTGCGCCCCTGCCCAGTCATGTGAAATCCATAGATTAGGGACTAATGAATTTATTTCAATTGACTGATTTCCTTATATGAACTGGCACTCAGTAAAACCTTTGAAATTGTTGCATGTTGCGTTTATTTTTGTTCAGAATATATCAATTAATTGGCCACTGTTTGCAGATGATCTGGTGCTGTCCCCAACCAAGGAGGGCCTGCAGCAGCACCTAGCTCTTCTGCATAGATTCTGTCAGACTTGGGCCCAGACAGTGAATCTCAGTAAGACAAAAATAATGTTGTTCCAAAAGGTCCAGTTGCCAGGACCACGAACATACATTCTATCTAGACATTGTAGAGCACACAAAGAATTACACATACCTAAAACATCAGCACCACAAGTAACTTCCACAAAGCTGTGAATGATCTGAGAGACAAGGCAAGAAGGGCCTTCTATGCCATCAAAAGGAACATTAAATTTGACATACCAATTAGGATCTGGCTAAAAATACTTGAATCAGTTATAGAACCCATTGCCCTTTATGGTTCTGAGGTCTGGGGTCCACTCACCAACCAAGAATTCACAAAATGGGACAAACACCCAATTGAGACTCTGCATGCAGAATTCTGCAAAAATATCCTCCATGTACAACGCAAAACCCCAAATAATGCATGCAGAGCAGAATTAGGATGGTTCCCGCTAATTATCAAAATCCAGAAACGAGCCATTAAATTCCACAACCACCTAAAAGAAAGCGATGCCCAAACCTTCCATCACAAAGCCCTAACCTGCCAGAAGATGAGCTGGTTCTGGGGCTCTGTTCACAAACACAAACAGACCCCACAGAGCCCCAGGACAGCAACACAATTAGACCCAACCAAATCATGAGAAAACAAAAAGTTAATTACTTGAAACATTGGAAATAACAAAAAAACTAAGCAAACTAGAATGCTATTTGGCCCTAAACAGAGAGTACACAGTGGCAGAATACCTGACCGTTGTGACTGACCCAAAATGACCCAAAATGAAGGAACGCTTTGACTATGTACAGACTCGGTGAGCATAGCCTTGCTATTGAGAGAGGTCGCCTTAGACAGTTTATGTGGCCACTGTCCACAACATTAGGTGGAAACTGAGCTACACTTTCTAACCTCCTATCAAATGTACAACCATATAAGAGACATATTTTGCTCAGATTACACAAACCCACGAATCAAATTGACTAACTCCCGTATCTGTTAGCCGTGCAATCCCAGCGGCAAAACGTGTGACCTGCTGCCACAAGAAAGACACACCAATGTAAATATAACCTATATTTATCAGAGAGAGAGAGAGAGACAGAGAGAGAGAGAAAGAGAGAGAGAGATGACCTGTAGGGTAATAAAATGACTGTTAAAAGATGAAAGAGCTCTAGACAACTTCAGGAAGTTCTAAGTCTCTAGAAACAGTTACTGTTGGGAAGCATGCCGGTACTTAAACTCCTCTGTTACGCTTTCTACTCAACTCACTGCATTTCCAATTACCATACAGAGGATGAATTGTCTACTATCCCAAATGATAGAATGGGTGTGGGTGATATCAAACTATTGCCCAAAATACCCAAAATAGGCTGCTATGTCATTGTAAAGTGATTCCCTATATAGCCAGTGTTTGCTGGGAGGAACATTATTCCATTAGAAGCAGAAATGTGAAAGGCCAAGCTCAGCTGTTTCCTACTGTAGGTCATTACCCTAAGAGGGTTAATGATAGGCTGTGGGGAGGGACCGCAGAGTGGAGGGGGTTAATGATAGGCTGTGGGGAGAGACCGCAGAGTGAAGGGGGTTAATGATAGGCTGTGGGGAGAGACCGCAGAGTGGAGGGGGTTAATGATAAGCTGTGGGGAGAGACCGCAGAGTGGAGGGGGTTAATGATAGGCTGTGGGGAGAGACCGCAGAGTGGAGGGGGTTAATGATAGGCTGTGGGGAGAGACCGCAGAGTGGAGGGGGTTAATGATAAGCTGTGGGGAGAGACCGCAGAGTGGAGGGGGTTAATGATAGGCTGTGGGGAGAGACCGCAGAGTGGAGGGGGTTAATGATAAGCTGTGGGGAGAGACCGCAGAGTGGAGGGGGTTAATGATAGGCTGTGGGGAGAGACCGCAGAGTGGAGGGGGTTAATGATAGGCTGTGGGGAGAGACCGCAGAGTGGAGGGGGTTAATGATAGGCTGTGGGGAGAGACCGCAGAGTGGAGGGGGTTAATTAACAGGCTGTGGGGAGAGACCGCAGAGTGGAGGGGGTTAATGATAGGCTGTGGGGAGAGACCGCAGAGTGGAGGGGGGTTAATGATAGGCTGTGGGGGAGAGACCGCAGAGTGGAGGGGGTTAATGATAGGCTGTGGGGAGAGACCGCAGAGTGGAGGGGGGTTAATGATAGGCTGTGGGGAGAGACCGCAGAGTGGAGGGGGTTAATTAACAGGCTGTGGGGAGAGACCGCAGAGTGGAGGGGGTTAATGATAGGCTGTGGGTAGAGACCGCAGAGTGGAGGGGGTTAATGATAAGCTGTGGGGAGAGACCGCAGAGTGGAGGGGGTTAATTAACAGGCTGTGGGGAGAGACCGCAGAGTGGAGGGGGTTAATGATAGGCTGTGGGGAGAGACCGCAGAGTGGAGGGGGTTAATGATAGGCTGTGGGGAGAGACCGCAGAGTGGAGGGGGTTAATGATAGGCTGTGGGGAGAGACCGCAGAGTGGAGGGGGTTAATTAACAGGCTGTGGGGAGAGACCGCAGAGTGGAGGGGGTTAATTAACAGGCTGTGGGGAGAGACCGCAGAGTGGAGGGGGTTAATTAACAGGCTGTGGGGAGAGACCGCAGAGTGGAGGGGGTTAATGATAGGCTGTGGGGAGAGACCGCAGAGTGGAGGGGGTTAATGATAAGCTGTAGGGAGAGACCGCAGAGTGGAGGGGGTTAATTAACAGGCTGTGGGGAGAGACCGCAGAGTGGAGGGGGTTAATGATAGGCTGTGGGGAGAGACCGCAGAGTGGAGGGGGTTAATGATAAGCTGTAGGGAGAGACCGCAGAGTGGGGGGTTAATGATAGGCTGTGGGGAGAGACCGCAGAGTGGAGGGGGTTAATGATAGGCTGTGGGGAGAGACCGCAGAGTGGAGGGGGTTAATGATAGGCTGTGGGGAGAGACCGCAGAGTGGAGGGGGGTTAATTAACAGGCTGTGGGGAGAGACCGCAGAGTGGAGGGGTTAATGATAGGCTGTGGGGAGAGACCGCAGAGTGGAGGGGGTTAATGATAGGCTGTGGGGAGAGACCGCAGAGTGGAGGGGGTTAATTAACAGGCTGTGGGGAGAGACCGCAGAGTGGAGGGGGTTAATGATAGGCTGTGGGGAGAGACCGCAGAGTGGAGGGGGTTAATTAACAGGCTGTGGGGAGAGACCGCAGAGTGGAGGGGGTTAATGATAGGCTGTGGGGAGAGACCGCAGAGTGGAGGGGGTTAATGATAGGCTGTGGGGAGAGACCGCAGGGTGGAGGGGGGTTAATTAACAGGCTGTGGGGAGAGACCGCAGAGTGGAGGGGGTTAATTAACAGGCTGTGGGGAGAGACCGCAGAGTGGAGGGGGTTAATTAACAGGCTGTGGGGAGAGACCGCAGAGTGGAGGGGGTTAATGATAGGCTGTGGGGAGAGACCGCAGAGTGGAGGGGGGTTAATTAACAGGCTGTGGGGAGAGACCGCAGAGTGGAGGGGGGTTAATGATAGGCTGTGGGGAGAGACCGCAGAGTGGAGGGGGTTAATGATAGGCTGTGGGGAGAGACCGCAGAGTGGAGGGGGTTAATGATAGGCTGTGGGGAGATAAGGCTATACATGCTGATACCAGGGGACTTTGATCAGTGTGTGTGTGAGAGAGAGAGAGAGCCCCTTGAATTGAATAGAGAGAGAGAAAATGGGTCTCTATAAACTCTATAAAGACTTTGATCTGAGTGAGTTGTCTCAGAGGCATTGTGGGATTAAAGATGCCCATCCCATCAGATGTACTGAGGGACATAAACAAACATGTTCCTGATGGAACACACACATGCCCACACACTCCCAGGGCACATCATATTTGACCCAACTGACAGAAGGATGAAGTGATGACAGGAAGATATGTAGAAAAGAGAGACAGGAGAGATAGACAGCAGAATATAACCTCAGTGGCTTCGGAAGGTGAAGACATAAGAGACAGATAGAGAAGAACCCAGATAGGACCCAGCTCAGAGAGAAGGACCCAGCTCAGAGAGAAGGACCCAGCTCAGAGAGAAGGACCCAGCTCAGAGAGAAGGACCCAGCTCAGAGAGAAGGACCCAGCTCAGAGAGAAGGACCCAGATAGGACCCAGCTCAGAGAGAAGGACCCAGATAGGACCTAGCTCAGAGAGAAGGACCCAGATAGGACCCAGCTCAGAGAGAAGGATCCAGATAGGACCTAGCTCAGAGAGGAAGAGATAGAGAGGAAGACAAACATAGATGCAAAGGTTAAGGGTCGCACACTAGACGGTGACACTTACATTAGCTCCACCCCCAGGACCATGGGCACCTTGTCTCCGGAGTGGTTGCTACGGAAACGCAGGCGGAAGAGGTGGCTGGCCCCGGGCTGCCGTGACGTCAGCATTACAGCGGTGGTTCTGACGGGTGATAGGTTGATATCCTCGGCCTGGCAGGGTCCCACCCAGATATGGTCCCTCAGAGCATAGTCGATCACTGCATAGCTGTCCTCACTGAGGTGGAGAGAGAGGGAGAGAGAAAGGGAGAGAAAGAGAGAGTGAGTGACCCACAACTGCAACACCACAATTAACTCCATTCTTTATTACCTTGTAGTAATTAGGTAGTGTTTGCTGTAGGGCTGGGAATTGCCAGGGACCTCATGATACGATATTATCACGATACTTAGGTGCTGATTAAATATGTACTGTGATTCTCGCGATTCAATGTGTATTGCGATTCGATACTGCGATTTCACTGCGATTTGATGTTCCAATCATATTACTCACCATATGTCTGCTTCAGAGAGACGAGAGCGAGACATGAGAAAATGAGTTTTGATCAGTCAGGGAAACAAAAGTGCTGAAAATATGTTGGGTCACTATTTAAAAAGATGAGAAATACTGGTTGTCACAGGTACAGCCAACTAGCACTAGCTAACGCTGCTTATAGACTTTACAAATCGATATTTGGAGTCAAATATCAATATAATAAGGTTTATTTGAACAGTGAGAGACAGAAAAAGAAAAACGCATGTCAAAAATGTTATAAATTGATTAGCATTTTAATGAGTATTTGACCCCCTCTCAATCAGAAAGATTTCTGGCTCCCAGGTGTCTTTTATACAGGTAACGAGCTGAGATTAGGAGCACACTCTTAAAGGGATTGCTCCTAATCTCAGCTTGTTACCTGTATAAAAGACACCTGTCCACAGAAGCAATCAATCAATCAGATTCCAAACTCTCCACCATGGCCAAGACCAAAGAGCTCTCCAAGGATGTCAGGGACAAGATTGTAGACCTACACAAGGCTGGAATGGGCTACAAGACCATCGCCAAGCAGCTTGGTGAGACGGTGACAACAGTTGGTGCGATTATTCACAAATGGAAGAAACATAAAAGAACTGTCAATCTCCCTCGGCCTGGGGCTCCATGCAAGATCTCACCTCATGGAGTTGCAATGATCATGAGAATGGTGAGGAATCAGCCCAGAACTACACGGGAGGATCTTGTCAATGATCTCAAGGCAGCTGGGACCATAGTCACCAAGAAAACAATTGGTAACACACTACGCCGTGAAGGACTGAAATCCTGCAGCACCCGCAAGGTCCCCTTGCTCAAGAAAGCACATATACATGCCCGTCTGAAGTTTGCCAATGAACATCTGAATGATTCAGAGGAGAACAGGGTGAAAGTGTTGTGGTCAGATGAGACCAAAATCGAGCTCTTTGGCATCAACTCAACTCGCCGTGTTTGGAGGAGGAGGAATGCTGCCTATGACCCCAAGAACACCATCCCCATCGTCAAACATGGATGTGGAAACATTATGCTTTGGGGGTGTTTTTCTGCTAAGGGGACAGGACAACTTCACCGCATCAAAGGGACGATGGACGGGGCCATGTACCGTCAACTCTTGGGTGAGAACCTCCTTCCCTCAGCCAGGGCATTGGAAATGGGTCATGGATGGGTATTCCAGCATGACAATGACCCAAAACACATGGCCAAGGCAACAAAGGAGTGGCTCAAGAAAAAGCACATTAAGGTCCTGGAGTGGCCTAGCCAGTCTCCAGACCTTAATTCCATAGAAAATCTGTGGAGAGCTGAAGGTTCGAGTTGCCAAATGTCAGCCTCGAAACCTTAATGACTTGGAGAAGATCTGCAAAGAGGAGTGGGACAAAATCCCTCCTGAGATGTGTGCAAACCTGGTGGCCAACTACAAGAAACGTCTGACCTCTGTGATTGCCAACAATGGTTTTGCCAGCAAGTACTAAGTCATGTTTTGCAGAGGGGTCAAATACTTATTTCCCTCATTAAAATGCAAATCAATTTCTAAAATGTTGTACATGCATTTTTCTGGATTTCTTTGTTGTTATTCTGTCTCTCACTGTTCAAATAAACCTACCATTAAAATTATAGACTGATCATTTCTTTGTCAGTGGGCAAACGTACAAAATCAGCAGGGGATCAAATACTTTTTTCCCTCACTGTATATATATATATATATATATATATATATATATATATATGACTGCTCAACATTTGTGTGCTTAGTGCCTACATTTCCCATGAGCACCCGAGCCTCATTATGTTTGACACTTCCTGCTGTTAGTTGGAGCCATATGGAACTCATTCTAGAGCCCAATCTCACACAGGGAAGCTGAGTTAGGGGTCTGCTGGGGCCTGAACTCAGCAGCACCACACACACACACACACACACACACACACACACACACACAGAGACACACACAAAGCCTATAGCATAGTAGGTCTAATTGGGATGTGGAATGACAGCCAGGGACTATTTTCCAGGGATTGAATTCCCTGCATGTGAACCTACACACACACACACACACACACATGCTCGCACGCACACATGCACACACCTACACAAACACACACACACACACGCCAATTCAGTGGGGGCCCTTTCCTACAGCTGGTTGAGAATACCTGTCATGGTTGAGAGGTTGGAGGCAGGGTCTTCTGGTACCCATCACCCTACACTCAATCACTGAATCCACACGGCAACCAACGACAACCAGTCTGACAGCTCAGAGGACGAGGAGGAGAGGTTAAAATGGAGGATCAGAAAGAGGAGGAAGTGTCTGGTGTGTAAGGTGTCAGTAAAGAATTCTAACCTTTCCCAGAATCCCCTACTGCTACAATGTGTGGAATTCCATTTACATTCCTCTGTGGAATGGGAGTGGGGGGGGGGGGCGGAGGGGGGATGGATAGAATGCAGAAGTACTGGCGGCAGGTAGCTTAGTGGTTAAGAGCGTTGTGCCAGTAACCGAAAGGTCGCTGGTTCTAATCCCCGAGCCAACTAGGTGAAAAATCTGTCGATGTGCCCTTGAGCAAGGCACTTAACCCTAATTGCTCCTGTAAGTCGCTCTGGATAAGAGCGTCTGCTAAATAATGTAAATGTAATACTGAATGAGAACTGTAGAGGAGGACTTAGCTGTCGTACAAAGAGAGAAAAGAGCTGCAATATGCACACACACACAGAATGAGAAACATGCTGTCCTTTGATACAGGCTGTTTGTGATAACAAAGGCTTCTCCTCCTTGGTGACTGAACAGACATCAGAATATTAACTGTTCGACCAGTTACCAATCTTTGATGGAAGGAGAGAAAGAGAGATAGAGATGGAGGGGGGGAAGAGAGGATGTTTACAGCAGGGAGAGAGAGTACTGAGACACTAGCTTAGTCACTCACACAGAGAGACAGACACAGACAGAGAGAGAGAGAGAGAAGAATTTCCTGGGGAGATCGGGGCCTACTCAAACAAACACAGACGGGAGATCAGCTTGGAAGAGAGAAGACAGAGGGAAACAAAAAAAAAAGAGGGAGGAGGGAAAAGTGAGAGAGAAAAAGACAAGAGCGTGAGCGGAAGAGGGGAGGCCAGCTTGTGTGTAGTAGTGGTGTTCCTGTGGGTCTAGTGTCTGGTTTTCCTGAACAGTCACTCTCTGCCATGCATCTCTCCACAACACTTGTGTGGGTGGCATTCTCTGCTTCGGTTTAAAATCCTGCCATCTGATTGGTCCCTCGAAGTGGGCTCTCAAAGTTAAGGTAACTTTTTAACTTGATAAGGCAAGCAAGCATTTAACTAATAATAATAATAATTAATAAAACATGGGACTTACATTGCACTTTTCAAGGACCCAAAGTCGCTTTACAATTATAGAAATGAAAAAGAAAAACAGAGATTCACCCCATGCCTGACTTCACAAGATCATGATTGTTGTAAAAGGAGGCAACTGTTTATTTGTTACATTTTTACATTTTAGTCATTTAACAGATGCTCTTAGTTGTTTCTAATCAACAATACACATACAGTGGGGAAAAAAAGTATTTAGTCAGCCACCAATTGTGCAAGTTCTCCCACTTAAAAAGATGAGAGATGCCTGTAATGACAGACAAATTGAGAAAAAAAAATCCAGAAAATCACATTGTAAGATTTTTAATGAATTTATTTACAAATTATGGTGGAAAATAAGTATTTGGTCACCTACAAACAAGCAAGATTTCTGGCTCTCACAGACCTGTAACTTCTTCTTTAAGAGGCTCCTCTGTCCTCCCCTCGTTACCTGTATTAATGGCACCTGTTTGAACTTGTTATCAGTATAAAATACACCTGTCCACAACCTCAAACAGTCACACTCCAAACTCCACTATGGCCAAGACCAAAGAGCTGTCAAAGGACACCAGAAACAAAATTGTAGACCTGCACCAGGCTGGGAAGACTGAATCTGCAATAGGTAAGCAGCTTGGTTTGAAGAAATCAACTGTGGGAGCAATTATT
The DNA here is from genome assembly GCF_020615455.1 of Coregonus clupeaformis. Lineage (NCBI taxonomy): Eukaryota > Metazoa > Chordata > Actinopteri > Salmoniformes > Salmonidae > Coregonus > Coregonus clupeaformis. The sequence goes on from NC_059197.1 coordinate 35,646,436, forward strand.
AGGAAATGGAAGACATACAACACCACTGATAATCTCCCTCGATATGGGGCTCCACGCAAGATCTCACCCCGTGGGGTCAAAATGATCACAAGAACGGTGAGCAAAAATCCCAGAACCACACGGGGGGACCTAGTGAATGACCTGCAGAGAGCTGGGACCAAAGTAACAAAGCCTACCATCAGTAACACACTACGCCGCCAGGGACTCAAATCCTGCTGTGTCCCCCTGCTTAAGCCAGTACATGTCCAGGCCCGTCTGAAGTTTGCTAGAGTGCATTTGGATGATCCAGAAGAGGATTGGGAGAATGTCATATGGTCAGATGAAACCAAAATATAACTTTTTGGTAAAAACTCAACTTGTCGTGTTTGGAGTACAAAGAATGCTGAGTTGCATCCAAAGAACACCATACCTACTGTGAAGCATGGGGGTGGAAACATCATGCTTTGGGGTGTTTTTCTGCAAAGGGACCAGGACGACTGATCCGTGTAAAGGAAAGAATGAATGGGGCCATGTATCGTGAGATTTTGAGTGAAAACCTCCTTCCATCAGCAAGGGCATTGAAGATGAAACGTGGCTGGGTCTTTCAGCATGACAATGATCCCAAACACACCGCCCGGGCAACGAAGGAGTGGCTTCGTAAGAAGCATTTCAAGGTCCTGGAGTGGCCTAGCCAGTCTCCAGATCTCAACCCCATAGAAAATCTTTGGAGGGAGTTGAAAATCCGTGTTGCCCAGTGACAGCCCCAAAACATCACTGCTCTAGAGGAGATCTGCATTGAGGAATGGGCCAAAATACCAGCAACAGTGTGTGAAAACCTTGTGAAGACTTACAGAAAACGTTTGACCTGTGTCATTGCCAACAAAGGGTATATAACAAAGTATTGAGAAACTTTTGTTATTGACCAAATACTTATTTTCCACCATAATTTGCAAATAAATTCATTAAAAATCCTACAATGTGATTTTCTGGAATTTCTTTTCTCATTTTGTCTGTCATTGTTGACGTGTACCTATGATGAAAATTACAGGCCTCTCTCATCTTTTTAAGTGGGAGAACTTGCACAATTGGTGGCTGACTAAATACTTTTTTCCCCCACTGTAATCAGTAGATGGGCAGGTGAACCACACATCAGAGCCATCTCCTGAGAAGAGGTAGATGGGCAGGTGAACCACACATCAGAGCCATCTCCACTCCTGGTCAATAGCAGTAGAATCACTCTGGCAGACAAGGCTATGACCAGACGTAGTCCAAGAGAGACTGGCCAGCAGCATGGCGTCCAGGGTTAACGTTGGCTAAACTCTCTATCAAGCTCTACTGTTGGCCTAATGTACTGTGACCTAGCCTACAATTTGTCTAGCCAGTGCTTTTATTTATGTTCATGCAAAGACAGAGAGACTGACAGAGACAGAGAGAAACAGAGAGAGAAACCGAGAGAGAGAGAGAGAGAGAGAGAGAGAGAGAAACCGAGAGAGAGAAACAGAGAGAGCGAGAAAGAGAGAGAGCGAGAAAGAGAGAGATAGAGAGAAACAGAGAGAGAAACAGCGAGAGAGAGAGGGAAACAGAGAGAGAGAAACAGAGAGAGAAACACACAGAGAGAGAGAAACACACAGAGAAACACACAGAGAAAGAGACACAGAGACACACACACAGAGAGAGAGCGAGAGAGAGAGAGAGAGAGAGAGCGAGAGAGAGAGAGTAGCGTGCCACAGCAGGGCTCCCGTGCCTCCACAGAACAAACCCAAACACTCCCAGTCCTGAACACACGCCAGCGGCAGCATACTGCTGGAGCCTGCTGCTTTGGATCAAATTCCCAGAAAGAAAGAAGGTTTGAGGAATTTGGAGAGAGAGCGGCATGGCGATCCGTCTCAGACACAGCTGGAGATTTTGGGGGAAATGAGAAGCATGCACACACACATGAATAAGAGCCAGATGGTTTCCAGGAAGTCATACTTTATTCATAGTGTGCAGAATGGTCCTGAATTTTTTTGGGGAAAAAACAAGCTTCCATTCTGATCCCGCTGACAATGTGCAGGTCCATGGGCTCAGCACAGACACACATATGTACAGACACACAGACGAAATACACCAGACACACACTTCAATACACTCCAGACACCCTGATTCTGAGGACACCAAGAGACAGGTTTGTATGTTTAGCCAGGCCATTTGATGTAGTTTTACACCTGCTAATACATACCTGTGCTAAAGGTTCCTCTGCTTCTTCAAGTAGTTGACCTGCTAAAGGTTCTTCTGCTTCTTCAAGTCGTTGACCTGCTAAAGGTTCCTCTGCTTCTTCAAGTAGTTGACCTGCTAAAGGTTCTTCAAGTCGTTGACCTGCTAAAGGTTCTTCTGCTTCTTCAAGTCGTTGACCTGCTAAAAGGTTATTATGCTTCTTCAAGTCGTTGACCTGCTAAAAGGTTATTCTGCTTCTTCAAGTAGTTGACCTGCTAAAGGTTCTTCAAGTAGTTGACCTGCTAAAGGTTCCTCTGCTTCTTCAAGTAGTTGACCTGCTAAATGTTCCTCTGCTTCTTCAAGTAGTTGACCTGCTAAAGGTTCCTCTGCTTCTTCAAGTAGTTGACCTGCTAAAGGTTCCTCTGCTTCTTCAAGTAGTTGACCTGTGTTCAAAACATGAACACAGAGCTGCGTACTAGGCCAGAGGCCTGGAAGCTCTAGGAAATGAGAATGTACCATACAACCTTCCTCAGTGAACCGGATACAGGATAAGAGAGAGAGAACAAATGCATTTAATTACATGTATAACATCTGAAGGTGTAACCTTCTCAAAACAAAACCAACCACCATTGACCAATTAAACGATACCAAGTTGACAGTAACCTGACCACCAAGACCCAACCTCCACAGGGTGTCACAGCATCTAAAGGCTTGTGTGGGGGATGAGGCCGATGTAAATAAGACAGAGTTCCTGAGAGGAACATAACACCCCTTTTGAGTAATTCAGAGTTCACCCTGTACAGATACAAGTTACCACAGAGATCACACATTCATATAGAAAGCTTCAGAGTTGTCCTCAGTGAACAACTTTCAGATAGATACCAGACATGGATACTATAGCATTATTCTGTCACAATAGTCCTCTGGGTACTGTAACAGAGATCCATGTTGGCCTCTCAGAAGGGGAGGGTTGACTAGTCCTTGGGCATTGTCCTTTGTGCTTTCCTTATGTTCCTGGATCATTTGCCATGCAGCTCCAGGTAACAGAGAGCACATATATTAGGGCCAAGCCTACAACATTGGGGTGTGGCCCGTTTTCCCAGATCACACCTCACCACCATGTCCCAACATGCTGACAGTGAAGACATCAAAACTATGAAATAACACATATGGAATCATGTAGTAACCAAAAATCTAAATATGTGTTAGCCACCCTTTGCCTTGATGACAGCTTTGCACACTCTTGGCATTCTCTCAACCAGCTTCATGAGGTAGTTACCTGGAATGCCTTCTTAAAAGTTAATTTGAAGAATTTCTTTCCTTCTTAAGCCAATCAGTTGTGTTGTGACAAGGTATACAGAAGATAGCCCTACTTGGTAAAAGACCAAGTCCATATTGTGGCAAGAACAGCTCAAATAAGCAAAGAGAAATGACAGTCCATCATTTCCTTAAGAAATTAAGGTCAGTTAATCCGGAAAATTTCAATAACTTTGGAAGTTTCTTCAAGTGCAGTCGCAAAAACCATCAAGCGCTATGACGTAACTGGCTCTCATGAGGACCGCCACAAGAATGGAAGACCCAGATTTACATCTGCTGCAGAGGATAAGTTCATTAGAGTTACCAGCCTCAGAAATTGCAGCACAAATAAATGTTTCACAAAGTTCACGTCACAGACACATCTCAGCATCAACTGTTCAGAGGGGACTGTGTGAATCAGGTCCTTTGATCTGGAGTCCAAATTGGAGATTTTTGGTTCCAACCGCCGTGTCTTTGTGCCGTGTCCGCATGTGTAGTTCCCATCGTAAAGCATGGAGGAGGAGGTGTTATGGTGGCAGTGCTTTGCTGGTGACACTGTCAGTGATTCAAGGCACACTTAACCAGCATGGCTACCACAGCAACAGGACAATTTTTTTACATTTTAGTCATTTAGCAGACGCTCTTATCCAGAGCGACTTACATACGTGCATACATTATTATTATTTTTTTCATACCTGCCGGCCATTCCCTCCCCTACCCTGGACGACGCTGGGCAAATTGTGCACCGCCCCATGGGTCTCCCGGTCGCGGCCGGCTACGACAGAGCCTGGATTCGAACCAGGACCTTAGACCACTGCGCCACTCGGGAGGCATACACAATGGGGACAATGACACAGGCTGTGTAAGGGCTATTTTACCAAGAAGGAGAGTGATGGAGTGCTGCATCAGATGACCTGGCCTCCACAATCCCCTGACCTCAACCCAATTGAAATGGTTTGGGATGAGTCGGACAGCAGAGTGAAGGAAAAGCAGCCAACGAGTGCTCAGCATATGTGGGAACTCCTTCAAGACTGTTGGGAAAGCATTCCAGGTGAAGCTTGTTGAGAGAATGCCAAGAGTGTGCAAATCTGTCATCAAGGCAAATGGTGGCTATATGAAGAATCTCAAATATAAAATATATTTTGATTTGTTTAACCCTTTTTATATATAATATAAAATGAGAGACTGTGGACCCACCTCTTCTTCCTGGTGAGGATGAGGACGTCATTGAAGAGGAAGAAGTAGACCTGCTGTCGTGACGTCCTCTTGGAGAAGATACCGTTCTCCTCCACGAAGGCTGTGAGCTCCCCTCGCTTTACCATCCACCTAGAGGACGACACCAGTGGGAAGGGCTGGGGGGGAGACCGAGGGGGGAGAGACAGAGAGGACAGAGGAGAGAGAGAGAGACACAGAGATGATCAATATCAAGGCTTACAAAATGGAATGTGCTCCAGACATTCCTGTGTGTGTGTGTGTGTGTGTGTGTGTGTGTGTGTGTGTGTGTGTGTGTGTGTGTGTGTGTGTGAACAACTGGCTATGAGGGCAAGGAGGTTCACAGCCCTGCAGACATCTGTTAGGCCCATATGTTACAACAGCACTTTCCCACACCGCTATCACACTTGTGCCTGCCGAAGTGTGTGTGTGTGTTTGTGTACACAAGTGTGTGCATGTGAGTGTGTGTATATAGAGTACCAGTCAAAAGTTTGGTTTGAGTTTACATTGTAGAATAATAGTGAAGACATCAAAAATTATGAAATAACACATATGGAATCATGTAGTAACCAAAAAAAGTGTTAAACAAATCAAAATATATTTGAGATTTTTCAAATAGCCACCCTTTGCCTTGATGACAGCTTTGCACACTCGTGGCATTCTCTCAACCAGCTTCACCAGGAATGCTTTTCCAACAATCTTGAAGGAGTTCCCACATATGCTGAGCACTTGTTGGCTGCTTTTCCTTGACTCTGCCGTCCGACTCATCCCAAACAATCTCAATTGGGTTGAGGTCGGGGGATTGTGGAGGCCAGGTCATTTGACGCAACACTCTCCTTCTTGGTCAAATAGCCCTTACACAGCCTGGAGGTGTGTTGGATCATTGTCCTGTTGAAAAACAAATGATAGTCCCACTAAGCCCAAACCAGATGGGATGGCGTATCGCTGTAGAATGCTGTGGTAGCCATGCTGGTTAAGTGTGCCTTGAATTATAAATAAATCACAGACAGTGTCACCAGCAAAGGAACTACACATGCAGAGATCATCTGTTCACCCACACCGCGTCTCACAAAGACACGGCGGTTGGAACCAAAAATCTCAAATTTGGACTCCAGACCAAAGGACAAATTTCCACCGGTCTAATGTCCATTGCTCGTGTTTCGTGGTCCAAGCAAGTCTCTTCTTATTATTGGTGTCCTTTAGTAGTGGTTTCTTTGCAGCAATTCAACCATGAAGGCCTGATTCACACTGTCTCCTCTGAACAGTTGATGTTGAGATGTGTCTGTGACTTGAACTCTGTGAATCATTTATTTGGGCTGCAATTTCTGAGTCTGGTAACTCTAATGAACTTATCCTCTGCAGCAGAGGTAACTCTGGGTCTTCCTTTCCTGTGGTGGTCCTCATGAGAGCCAGTTTCATCATAGCGCTTGATGGTTTTTGCGACTGCACTTGAAGAAACGTTCAAAGACATTCTCCGTATTGATTGACATTCATGTCTTAAAGTAATGATGGACTGTCGTTTCTCTTTGCTTATTTGAGCTGTTCTTGCCATAATATGGACTTGGTCTTTTACCAAATAGGGCTATCTTCTGTATACCCCCCTACCTTGTCACAACACAACACAACACAACTGATTGGCTCAAACGCATTAAGAATGAAAGACATTCCACAAATTAACTTTTAGTTGAAATGCATTCCAGGTGACTACCTCATGAAGCTGGTGAGAGAATGCCAAGAGTGTGCAAAGCTGTCATCAAGGCAAAGGGTGGCTATTTGAAGAATCTCAAATATAACATATATTTTGATTTGTTTAACACTTTTGTGGTTACTACATGATTCCATATGTGTTATTTCATAGTTGTGATGTCTTCACTATTATTCTACAATGTAGAAAATAGTAAAAATAAAGAAAAACCCTTGAATGAGTAGGTGTGTCCAAACTTTTGACTGGTAGTGTGTGTACAGTACATCTGTTTGAATATATATCTCTGTGTGTGTGTGTCTACGCGTTCTGTATGTGTGAGAGAGAAAAATGTGAACATCTCTAACACACTGTTCAAAACACACTTGTCCAAATCAACAGATGAAGAAATGGAGTGTGATTCAAAGAGGCTGCTGGGAAATGACCCTGTGAACATATGCACAGAACATAACACCATGTGTGTGTGTTTATGTGTGTGCGTGTTTTACTTTGTATTGCAGCAGCTCAGCTGGTAGAGCACGGTGCTTGTAACGCCAAGGTAGTGGGTTCGATCCCCGGGACCACCCATACACAAAAAAATTTATGCACGCATGTCTGTAAGTCGCTTTGGATAAAAGTGTCTGTTAAATGGCATTTATTTTATTTATTATTTTATTATTATTGTATATAGGACCATGACTCCTCTCCATTTCACACCAGTATAGAAACTTCATGATGCCTCCCTGTGTGTCTCTCCCCTGGGAGACCGCCTGGGAAATGTCAGGTATGACCAGGAACACCCCCAAATGTTCCTCAAAAGCAGAGGGGGACAGCTAATGGTAATCCCTTCGCAGTATCTCATGGTACGGGCTTTAAAGCTAGAATCCTTAGTTGCTACATACATTTTTTTTCTTATAAATTAAATGATATATAGCCATTGATTCTTAAAAGAATTACTTACGTCTCATGAGCTTAGTTTAACTGTCGTACCCCAACATATAAGCTTGTTTTAAGTCTCCCGAGTGGCGCAGTGGTCTAAGGCACTGCATTGCAGTGCTAGCTGTGCCACTAGAGATCCTGGTTCGAATCCAGGCTCTGTCGTAGCCGGCCGTGACCGGGAGACCCATGGGGCGGCGCGCAATTGGCCCAGCGTCGTCCACGGTAGGGGAGGGAATGGCCGGCAGGGATGTAGCTCAGTTGATAGAGCATGGCGTTTGCAACGCCAGGGTTGTGGGTTCGATTCCCACAGGGGGTAGGAAAATAAATAAATAATGTAAGTCGCTCTGGATAAGAGCGTCTGCTAAATTACTAAAATGTAAATGTAAATGTTTTACTCCAATGTTCGTAAACAACGTACATGTAAACAAACACTGTACAGCCTCAAAAAACGTGCTTAAAACTATCATCTTGATATCATGGATGGTCAGTCCTTGCATACATAGCTCTGTTTATGAATTTGAAAGTTTCTTCCAGGCCCATCCCTCAGCTTTTTACCAAGCGCCCACCGCCTTTGTTTTGTTGACAAACGGAGGTCAGGAGGTCAGGAGCGTTGCGCAGCATGTTAAAAACCTTATGTGCAGTACATATTCTGCTGTTCTATCGCGCATGCAGTGATGTCAGAGGGGGGAACAGAGTTAGGTCTTTGTTGTTGCAATATCCCAAAACGTACGTGGCAGTTTCACCATTAAGGATTCCAGGTTTAAGGATTCTAGCTCTCCAGGAACAGGGTTGGAGTGTCCTGGTCCATAGCATCTTATAGTGACCTTAACAGCTCTTCAGGATATACAGTAGGTTAACAGATATAGGCCTCACTGGGGTTAATAGAGACAGTCACCAAGCCCAGCTACAGGCACCACTGGGGTTAATAGAGACAGTCATCAAGCCCAGCTACAGGCACCACTGGGGTTAATAGAGACAGTCATCAAGCCCAGCTACAGGCACCACTGGGGTTAATAGAGACAGTCATCAAGCCCAGCTACAGGCACCACTGGGGTTAATAGAGACAGTCATCAAGCCCAGCTACAGGCACCACTGGGGTTAATTGAGACAGTCACCAAGCCCAGCTACAGGCACCACTGGGGTTAATAGAGACAGTCATCAAGCCTAGCTACAGGCACCACTGGGGTTAATAGAGACAGTCACCAAGCCCAGCTACAGGCACCACTGGGGTTAATAGAGACAGTCACCAAGCCCAGCTACAGGCACCACTGGGGTTAATTGAGACAGTCACCAAGCCCAGCTACAGGCACCACTGGGGTTAATTGAGACAGTCACCAAGCCCAGCTACAGGCACCACTGGGGTTAATTGAGACAGTCATCAAGCCCAGCTACAGGCACCACTGGGGTTAGAGACAGTCATCAAGCCCAGCTACAGGCACCACTGGGGTTAATAGAGACAGTCATCAAGCCCAGCTACAGGCACCACTGGGGTTAATAGAGACAGTCACCAAGCCCAGCTACAGGCACCACTGGGGTTAATAGAGACAGTCACCAAGCCCAGCTACAGGCACCACTGGGGTTAATTGAGACAGTCACCAAGCCCAGCTACAGGCACCACTGGGGTTAATTGAGACAGTCACCAAGCCCAGCTACAGGCACCACTGGGGTTAATTGAGACAGTCATCAAGCCCAGCTACAGGCACCACTGGGGTTAATAGAGACAGTCATCAAGCCCAGCTACAGGCACCACTGGGGTTAATTGAGACAGTCATCAAGCCCAGCTACAGGCACCACTGGGGTTAATAGAGACAGTCACCAAGCCCAGCTACAGGCACCACTGGGGTTAATAGAGACAGTCACCAAGCCCAGCTACAGGCACCACTGGGGTTAGAGACAGTCACCAAGCCCAGCTACAGGCACCACTGGGGTTAATAGAGACAGTCACCAAGCCCAGCTACAGGCACCACTGGGGTTAATAGAGACAGTCACCAAGCCCAGCTACAGGCACCACTGGGGTTAATTGAGACAGTCACCAAGCCCAGCTACAGGCACCACTGGGGTTAATAGAGACAGTCACCAAGCCCAGCTACAGGCACCACTGGGGTTAATAGAGACAGTCACCAAGCCCAGCTACAGGCACCACTGGGGTTAATTGAGACAGTCACCAAGCCCAGCTACAGGCACCACTGGGGTTAATTGAGACAGTCACCAAGCCCAGCTACAGGCACCACTGGGGTTAATAGAGACAGTCACCAAGCCCAGCTACAGGCACCACTGGGGTTAATAGAGTTACCATACTGTGCTACATAATTCCAAGCCCATCTCCTTACCTTGATCTTAAACTCCAGTTGGGAGTTGATGGTGTACATCATCTCTGTTCTCTCCATGGTACGGGCCCCTTCGTTACACTTACGCACCACCTACACACACACACACACACACACACACACACACACACAGAGTTACAAGCACGCACAGACGCACGGACACAAACGTGCAGTTGCATGCAGGCTCACATACAAAGACCACAGGAAAACACAGGCTCTTCCTTGATGTCATGTTGAGATGGGCTTTGACCTTTGATCTGGCATCAGTTTGGTTTTGACCCCAGTTGACCTCTCACCTTGCTGACTGATTGGAGGGCTTTCTTACAGGCCTCATACTGAGCTGAGTCTTTAGAAGCCTTCTGACAAATGACCTGAAACAGAAAGAGGGGTCAGAGGTCAGAGCAGATCACACACACACAGTGGCTGGGAGCCAGGACAGTGTGTTCTTTATCAAAGGGCTGATGTAATAAAGTCTGTGTACACAGTAGAGTGTGATGTAATAAAGTCTGTGTACACAGTAGAGTGTGATGTAATAAAGTCTGTGTAAACAGTAGAGTATGATGTAATAAAGTCTGTGTACACAGTAGAGTATGATGTAATAAAGTCTGTGTACACAGTAGAGTATGATGTAATAAAGTATGTGTACACAGTATAGTATGATGTAATAAAGTCTGTGTACACAGTAGAGTATGATGTAATAAAGTCTGTGTACACAGTAGAGTATGATGTAATAAAGTCTGTCTACACAGAAGAGTATGATGTAATAAAGTATGTCTACACAGTAGAGTATGATGTAATAAAGTATGTGTACACAGTAGAGTATGATGTAATAAAGTCTGTGTACACAGTAGAGTATGATGTAATAAAGTCTGTGTACACAGTAGAGTATGATGTAATAAAGTCTGTGTACACAGTAGAGTATGATGTAATAAAGTTTGTGTACACAGTAGAGTATGATGTAATAAAGTCTGTGTACACAGTAGAGTATGATGTAATAAAGTCTGTGTACACAGTAGAGTATGATGTAATAAAGTCTGTGTACACAGTAGAGTATGATGTAATAAAGTCTGTGTACACAGTAGAGTATGATGTAATAAAGTCTGTGTACACAGTAGAGTATGATGTTATTCCTGGGAGAGGCTTCCAGAACACCTCTCTCTAACGCTGCTGTCATGAACACGCACGCACGCACGCACACACACACACACGCACGCACGCACGCACGCACGCACGCACGCACAGCGGTTGGAAGCATTAAGTGTAACCAAAACTTTCTCAGGGCTCAAAAGTCTCCTACTTCATGGCCTAGTATCCTTCCTTCAACCTCAAGGGAACAACTAGAACAGGGAAAGAGAGAGAAGAGGAGAGCGATAGAACAGTAAGTGAAACCAAAGGACCAATGAATGGACAAACATTTCTAGGTCAATAGTTAGGAGCTGAGCTCTTTGAGGCCAGTTAAGATGAAGGCTTCTATAGATGAAGGCTACTATAGATGAAGGCTACAGTAGATGAAGGCTACTGTAGATGAAGGCTACAGTAGATGAAGGCTACTGTAGATGAAGGCTACTATAGATGAAGGCTACTATAGATGAAGGCTAATATAGATGAAGGCTAATATAGATGAAGGCTAATATAGATGAAGGCTACAATAGATGAAGGCTACAGTAGATGAAGGCTACAGTAGATGAAGGCTACAGTAGGTGAAGGCTACAGTAGATGAAGGCTACTGTAGGTGAAGGCTAATATAGATGAAGGCTACAGTAGATGAAGGCTACTGTAGATGAAGGCTACTATAGATGAAGTCTACTATACATGAAGGCTGCAGTAGATGAAGGCTACTATAACTGAAGGCTACAATAGCTGAAGCCTACTATAGCTGAAGCCTACTATAACTGAAGGATACAATAGCTGAAGCCGGACACGAACGATCTGCTTGCGTGTTGATACACTGGTGGTTTGTTGTGGCAGAGTATTGGCGCTAAAATGTGTTGCTGGAGTCCGGCATGCTAGCTGGCTGTGGCGTCATATGACTTGATGACCGGACGATTTTCACGGAATAATACTGCACCTAGTTAGCTAGCTGAATAAACTGAGTTAGTCTATTCCTAGAAACATTGAACCGCTGTAGTTTCCAACAATTATAGTTTCTGAGGTGGAAGTTGGGAGAGTTATATTTGGGAGTTGTGCTGAGGGAGGCCCCGCTCTCTCCTTTCCCAGATGTTTAGTTCATTTCATTCCGATCTCCTCTGCATTATTGTAGCCATTTGCTGCAGCCTGTCAACTATGCCTCTGCCTATCCCTGTTCTCTCCTCTCCGCACAGGCTACACAAACGCCTCACACCGCGTGGCTGCTGCCTCTCTAACCTGGTGGTCCCCGCACGCACCACCCACCTGGAGTTCCAGGTCTCAGGCAGCCTCTGGAACTTCCGTTCTGCTGCCAACAAGGCAGAGTTCATCCCAGCCTATGCTACCCTCCAGTCCCTCGACTTCTTGGCGCTGACGGAAACATGGATTACCACTGAAAACACTGCTACTCCTACTGCTCTCTCCTCGTCTGACCATGTGTTCTCGCATACCCCGAGAGCATCTGGTCAGCGGGGTGGTGGCACAGGAATCCTCATCTCTCCCAAGTGGACATTCTCAATTTTTCCCCTAACCCATCTGTCTATCTCCTCATTTGAATTCCATGCTGTCACAGTCACTAGCCCATTCAAGCTTAATATCCTTGTCATCTATCGCCCTCCAGGTTCCCTTGGAGAGTTCATCAATGAGCTTGACGCCTTGATAAGTTCCTTTCCTGAGGATGGCTCACCCCTCACAGTTCTGGGGGATTTCAACCTCCCTACGTCTACATTTGACTAATTTCTCTCTGCCTCCTTCTTTCCACTCCTCTCCTCTTTTGACCTCACCCTCTCACCGTCCCCCCTACTCACAAGGCAGGCAATACGCTTGACCTCATCTTTACTAGATGCTGTTCTTCTACTAATCTCACTGCAACTCCCCTCCATGTCTCCGACCACTACTTTGTATCCTTTTCTCTCTCGCTCTCCTCCAACACTACTCACTCTGCCCCTACACAGATGGTAATGCGCCGTCGCAACCTTCGCTCTCTCTCTCCCGCTACTCTCTCCTCTTCCATCCTATCATCTCTTCCCTCTGCTCAATCCTTCTCCCTACAATCTCCTGATTCTGCCTCCTCAACCCTCCTCTCCTCCCTTTCTGCATCATTTGACTCTCTATGTCCCCTATCCTCCCGGCCGGCTCGGTCCTCCCCTCCAGCTCTGTGGCTTGATGACTCATTGCGAGCTCACAGAACAGAGCTCCGGGCAGCTGAGCGGAAATGGAAGAAAACTAGACTCCCTGCGGACCTGGCATCTTTTCACTCCCTCCTCTCTACATTTTCTTCATCTGTTTCTACTGCTAAGGCCACTTTCTACTACTCTAAATTCCAAGCATCTGCCTCTAACCCTAGGAAGCTCTTTGCCACATTCTCCTCCCTGCTGAATCCCCCCTCCTCTCTGTGGATGACTTCGTCAACCACTTTGAAAAGAAGGTTGACGACATCCGATCCTCGTTTGTTAAGTCAAATAACACTGCTGGTCCTGCTCACACTGCCCTACCCTATGCTTTGACTTCTTTCTCCCCTCTCTCTCCAGATAAAATCTTGCGACTTGTGACTGCAGGCCGCCCAACAACCTGCCCGCTTGACCCTATCCCCTCCTCTCTTCTCCAGACCATCTCCGGTGACCTTCTCCCCTACCTCACCTCGCTGATCAACTCATTCTTGACCGCTGGCTATGTCCCTTCCGTCTTCAAGAGAGCGAGAGTTGCACCCCTTCTCAAAAAACCAACACTCGATCCCTCTGATGTCAACAACTACAGACCAGTATCCCTTCTTTCTTTTCTCTCCAAAACTATTGAGCGTGCCGTCTTTAGCCAACTCTCTTGCTATCTCTCTCAGAATGACCTTCTTGATCCAAACCAGTCAGGTTTCAAGACTGGTCATTCAACTGAGACTACTCTTCTCTGTGTCACGGAGGCTCTCCGCACTGCTAAAGCTAACTCTCTCTCCTCTGCTCTTGTCCTTCTAGACCTGTCTGCTGCCTTTGATACTGTGAACCATCAGATCCTCCTCTCCACCCTCTCCGAGCTGGGCATCTCCGGCGCGGCTCACTCTTGGATTGCGTCCTACCTGACCGGTCGCTCCTACCAAGTGGCGTGGCGAGAAGCTGTCTCCGCACCACGTGCTCTCACCACTGGTGTCCCCCAGGGCTCAGTTCTAGGCCCTCTCCTATTCTCGCTATACACCAAGTCACTTGGCTCTGTCATATCCTCACATGGCCTCTCCTATCATTGCTACGCTGACGACACACAACTAATCTTCTCCTTTCCCCCTTCTGATAACCAGGTGGCGAATCGCATCTCTGCATGTCTGGCAGACATATCAGTATGGATGAGGGATCACCACCTCAAGCTTAACCTCGGTAAGACGGAGCAGCTCTTCCTCCCGGGGAAGGACTGCCCGTTCCATGATCTCGCCATCACGGTTGACAACTCCGTTGTGTCCTCCTCCCAGAGTGCGAAGAGCCTTGGCGTGACCCTGGACAACACCCTGTCGTTCTCCGCTAACATCAAAGCGGTGACCCGATCCTGTAGGTTCATGCTCTACAACATTCGGAGAGTACGACCCTGCCTTACACAGGAAGCGGCACAGGTCCTAATCCAGGCACTTGTCATCTCCCGTCTGGATTACTGCAACTCGCTGTTGGCTGGGCTCCCTGCCTGTGCCATTAAACCCCTACAACTCATCCAGAATGCCGCAGCCCGTCTGGTGTTCAACCTTCCCAAGTTCTCTCACGTCACCCCGCTCCTCCGCACACTCCACTGGCTTCCAGTTGAAGCTCGCATCTGCTACAAGTCCATGGTGCTTGCCTCACGGAGCTGTGAGGGGAACGGCACCTCCGTACCTTCAGGCTCTGATCAGTCCCTACACCCAAACGAGGGCACTGCGTTCATCCACCTCTGGCCTGCTGGCTCCCTACCTCTGCGGAAGCATAGTTCCCGCTCAGCCCAGTCAAAACTGTTCACTGCTCTGGCACCCCAATGGTGGAACAAGCTACCTCACGACGCCAGGACAGCGGAGTCACTCACCACCTTCCGGAGACATTTGAAACCCCACCTCTTTAAGGAATACCTGGGATAGGATAAAGTAATCCTTCTAACCCCCCAAAAAAAATAAAAATAAACATTGTAAAGTGTTTATCCCACTGGCTATAAGGTGAATGCACCTATTTGTAAGTCGCTCTGGATAAGAGCGTCTGCTAAATGACGTAAATGTAAATTTGCCTGTTTGTGGCTCCGCCTGTTAGATTCTTGCCATTCTCCTTCAACCTCTCTCATCAACGAGCTGTTTTCTCCCACAGGACTGCTGCTGACTGGATGCTGCTGACTGGATGTTTTTTGTTTATCGCACCATTCTCTGTAAACCCTAGACACTGCCGTGCGTGAAAAACCCAGGAGGCCGGCCGTTTCTGAGATACTGTATTCGACCATTATATCACGCTCAAAGTCGCTTAGGTCACTTGTTTTGCCTATTCTAACATTCAATCGAACAGTAACTGAATGCCTCGATGCCTGCTTTATATAGCAAGCCACGGCCACGTGACTCACTGTCTGTAGGAGCGAACCATTTTGGTGTACCTAATCAACTGGCCGGTGAGGGTATAAGAGTGTTAGATGTGTGTCCAGTATATGTGTGTTGTGTGTTTGCTCACGTCCATCAGCAGAGGCAGGCGGGTGACTCTCTGCATTGGCAGGATTAGGAAGGAGATCATAGGGAGGTTCCTGCAGTCTGGGTGGGCCTCAATACGAGTCAACACCTCCTTAAACACTGGATTTTTACTACTTCTGGGACAGAGAGAGAGAGGGGGGGAGAGGGGCAGTTATCAGTCACAGTTCAAAGTTGTGTGTGTGGTGAGTGTGTGTGTGTGTGTGGTGAGTGTGTGTGTGTGTGTGTGTGTGTACTCACACTAGCCTCTGTAGGGTCCTCTGCTGGTAAACCTCATTGGAGCAGTAGGTGATGTAGGGGTCAAAGTTGGACTGGGCGTGTCTGAACACTATGTCACTGATGTCATCTATAACAATGTTCTGCTGGTGCTTGTCCTCTAACTCTTTAAAGAACCTAACGAGAGATGGAGAGAGAGACAGAGAGAGAGAGAGAGAGACAGAGAGAGATGGAGAGAGAGACAGAGAGAAAGAGCAGAGAGAGAGCAAGAGAGAGAGAGAGCGACAGAGAGATGGAGAGAGAGACAGAGAGAAAGAGCAGAGAGAGAGAGAGCGAGAGAGAGAGAGAGAGCAAGAGAGAGCGAGAGAGAGAGAGCAGAGAGACAGAGAGAGAGATGGAGAGAGAGACAGAGAGAGAGATAAAGAGGAAGATGGAGGGGGGAGAGCGATAGATTGAGTTTTGATAATGCTTAGTTGTGCAATCAGAGGTCTGCATGTACACATTGAACTCCGTGGGAAACCAACAAGCATTTAACATGAGATCAGTTCTCCTTCCACACGTCTCAGGAAGGACTAGCATGTCAGAGATGCCATACATGACAATGGACTGAGTCAGGATGATCTGCCTGGTTTAGTCATCGCACGCACGCACACACACACACAAACTCAGGAAGTGCATCTGACACCTCTGTCCCAGCTTCGCCATACCATCACTGGAGAGAACCTCCTTGACCCCTTAAAATAGACTGGGGGAACCATTAGCAGGTAACACACAGGGCTTCCTCTTCCTGTTTTCAAGGCCGCTTTAACGACAAATCTGGTCCCCACAGTGACATACAGGAAACTGTCACAGAGCCACAGGAAGTTGACTTCAACAAGTTGGGGCTTGATCCAACTCATCTGCAGAGCCACCTTATAGTGACCATCCCCATTTCACACACACACACTAGGGATGGGCATTTACAATCATTTGAAGTTACTTGTGTCTGTGGGGTGAGGTTACATGTGTCTGTGAGGCGAAGTTACACATGTATGTGAGGCGAAGTTACACATGTCAGTAGGGTAGGTTACACGTGCCAGTAGGATGAGGTTACACATGCCTGTGGGGTGAAGTTACTTGTGTCTGTGAGGCGAGGTTATGTGTGTCTGTGAGGCGAAGTTACACGTGTCTGTGAGGTGAGGTTACACGTGTCAGTAGGATGAGGTTACACGTGTCAGTAGGATGAGGTTACACGTGTCAGCAGGATGAGGTTACACGTGTCTGTGAGGTGAGGTTACACGTGTCTGTGAGGTGAGGTGACACGTGTCTGTAGGATGAGGTTACACGTGTCAGTAGGATGAGGTTACACGTGTCTGTAGGATGAGGTTACACGTGTCAGTAGGATGAGGTTACACATGCCAGTAGGATGAGGTTACACGTGTCTGTAGGATGAGGTTACACGTGTCTGTAGGATGAGGTTACACGTGTCAGTAGGATGAGGTTACACGTGTCTGTAGGGTGAGGTTACACGTGTCAGTAGGATGAGGTTACACGTGTCTGTAGGGTGAGGTTACACGTGTCAGTAGGATGAGGTTACACGTGCCAGTAGGTGAGGTTACACGTGCCAGTAGGGTGAGGTTACACGTGTCTGTAGGGTGAGGTTACACGTGTCTGTAGGGTGAGGTTACACGTGTCTGTAGGATGAGGTTACACGTGTCTGTAGGGATGAGGTTACACGTGTCAGTAGGATGAGGTTACACGTGTCTGTAGGGTGAGGTTACACGTGTCAGTAGGATGAGGTTACACGTGTCTGTAGGATGAGGTTACACGTGTCTGTAGGATGAGGTTACACGTGTCTGTAGGATGAGGTTACACGTGTCTGTAGGATGAGGTTACACGTGTCTGTAGGATGAGGTTACACGTGTCAGTAGGATGAGGTTACACGTGTCTGTAGGATGAGGTTACACGTGTCAGTAGGATGAGGTTACACGTGTCTGTAGGATGAGGTTACACATGCCAGTAGGGTGAGGTTACACGTGTCTGTAGGATGAGGTTACACGTGTCTGTAGGATGAGGTTACACGTGTCAGTAGGATGAGGTTACACGTGTCTGTAGGATGAGGTTACACGTGTCAGTAGGATGAGGTTACACGTGTCTGTAGGATGAGGTTACACATGCCAGTAGGGTGAGGTTACACGTGTCAGTAGGATGAGGTTACACGTGTCTGTAGGATGAGGTTACACATGCCAGTAGGATGAGGTTACACATGCCTGTAGGATGAGGTTACACGTGTCTGTAGGGTGAGGTTACATGTATTTAGATTGCAGGTAGGTAGGTATTGTAGTTAGGTATTGTAGGTAGTTTATCTAGGTAGTTATTGTAGGTTATTGTAGGTAATTATTGTAGGTAAGTATTGTATTCGGCTGAGCCCGGTGATATTTGAGTGTTTCAGTGAAATGTAAGTGAGGGAGGCCCCGCTCTCTCACTTTCCCAGATGTTTAGTTCATTTCATTCCGATCCCCTTTGCATTATTGTAGCCATTTTCTGTAGCCTGTCAACTATGTGTCTGTCTATCCCTGTTCTCTCCTCTCTGCACAGACCATACAAACGCTTCACACCACGTGGCTGTTGCCACTAATCTGGTGGTCCCTGCGCTCACGACCCACGTGGATTTCCAGGTCTCTGGCAGCCTCTGGAACTGCTGTTCTGCGGCCAACAAGGCAGAGTTCATCTCAGCCTATGCTACCCTCCAGTCCCTCGACTTCTTGGCGCTGACGGAAACATGGATTACCACAGACAACACTGCTACTCCTACTGCTCTTTCCTCGTCTAACCATGTGTTCTCGCATACCCCGAGAGCATCTGGTCAGCACGGCGGTGGCACAGGAATCCTCATCTCTCCCAAGTGGACATTCTCTATTTCCCCCCTGACCCATCTGTCTATCTCCTCATTTGAATTCCATGCTGTCACAGTCACTAGCCCATTCAAGCTTAACATCCTTGTCATTTATCACTCTCCAGGTTCCCTTGGAGAGTTCATTAATGAGCTTGACGCCTTGATAAGTTCCTTTCCTGAGGATGGCTCACCCCTCACAGTTCTGGGTGACTTTAACCCCCCTACGTCTGCCTTTGACTCATTTCTCTCTGCCTCCTCCTTTCCACTCCTTTCCTCTTTTGACCTCACCCTCTCACCGTCCCCCCCTACTCACAAGGCAGGCAATACGCTTGACCTCATCTTTACTAGATGCTGTTCTTCTACTAATCTCACTGCAACTCCCCTCCAAGACCACTACTTTGTATCCTTTTCTCTCTCGCTCTCCTCCAACACTACTCACTCTGCCCCTACTCAGATGGTAATGTGCCGTCGCAACCTTCGCTCTCTCTCTCCCGCTACTCTCTCCTCTTCCATCCTATCATCTCTTCCCTCTGCTAAATCCTTCTCCCTCCGATCTCCTGATTCTGCCTTCTCAACCCTCCTCTCCTTCCTTTCTGCATCTTTTGACTCTCTATGTCCCATATCCTCCCGGCCGGCTCGGTCCTCCCCTCCTGCTCCGTGGCTTGACGACTCATTGCGAGCTCACAGAACAGAGCTCCGGGCAGCCGAGCGGAAATGGAGGAAAACTAAACTCCCTGCGGACCTGTCATCTTTTCACTCCCTCCTCTCTACATTCTCTTCCTCTGTTTCCGCTGCTAAAGCCACTTTCTACCACTCTATATTTCAAGCCTCTGCCTCTAACCCTAGGAAGCTCTTTGCCACCTTCTCCTCCTTACTGAATCCCCCTCCTCCTCCCCCTCCCTCATCTCTCTCTGTGGATGACTTCGTCAACCATTTTGAAAAGAAGGTTGACGACATCCGATCCTCATTTATTAAGTCAAATGACACCGCTGGTCCTGCTCACACTGCCCTACCCTAGGCTTTGACTTCTTTCTCCCCTCTCTCTCCAGATGAAATCTTGCCCGCTTGACCCTATCCCCTCCTCTCTTCTCCAGACCATTTCCGGAGACCTTCTCCCTTACCTCACCTCGCTCATCAACTCATCCTTGACCGCTGGTCATGTCCCTTCCGTCTTCAAGAGAGCGAGAGTTGCACCCCTCCTCAAAAAACCTACACTCGATCCCACCGATGTCAACAACTACAGACCAGTATCCCTTCTTTCTTTTCTCTCCAAAACTATTGAGCGTCTCTAGCCAACTCTCCTGCTATCTCTCTCAGAATGACCTTCTTGATCTAAACCAGTCAGGTTTCAAGACTGGTCATTCAACTGAGACTGCTCTTCTCTCCGCACTGCTAAAGCTAACTCTCTCTCTCTCCTCTGCTCTTATCCTTCTAGACCTATCTGCTGCCTTTGATACTGTGAACCATCAGATCCTCCTCTCCACCCTCTCCGAGATGGGCATTTCCGGCGCTGCTCACTCTTGGATTGCGTCCTACCTGACAGGTCGCTCCTACCAGGTGGCGTGGCGACAATTTGTCTCCGCACCACGTGTTCTCACCACTGGTGTCCCCCAGGGCTCAGTTCTAGGCCCTCTCCTATTCTCTCTATACATCAAGTCACTTGGCTCTGTCATATCCTCACATGGTCTCTCCTATCATTGCTACGCAGACGACACACAATTAATTTCTCCTTTCCCCCTTCTGATAACCAGGTGGCGAATCGCATCTCTGCATGTCTGGCAGACATATCAGTGTGGATGACGGATCACCACCTCAAGCTGAACCTTGGCAAGATGGAGCTGCTCTTCCTCCCAGGGAAGGACTGCCCGCTCCATGATCTCGCCATCACGGTTGACAACTCCATTGTGTCCTCCTCCCAGAGTGTAAAGAACCTTGGCATGACCCTGGACAACACCCTGTCGTTCTCCGCTAACATCAAAGCGGTGACCCGATCCTGCAGGTTCATGCTCTACAACATTCGCAGAGTACAACCCTACATTACACAGAAAGTGGCACAGGTCCTAATCCAGGCACTTGTCATCTCCCGTCTGGATTACTGCAACTCACTGTTGGCTGGGCTCCCTGCCTGTGCCATTAAACCCCTACAACTTATCCAGAACGCCGCAGCCCGTCTGGTGTTCGACCTTACCAAGTTCTCTCATGTCACCCCGCTCCTCCGCACACTCCACTGGCTTCCAGTTGAGGCTCGCATCTACTACAAGATCATGGTGCTTGCCTACGGAGCTGTGAGGGGAACGGCACCTCCTTACCTTCAGGCTCTGATCAGACCCTACACCCAAACGAGGGCATGTCATCCACCTCTGGCCTGCTATCTCCCCTACCTCTACGGAAGCACAGTTCCCGCTCAGCCCAGTCAAAGCTATTCGCTGTTCTGGCACCCCAATGGTGTAACAAGCTCCCCCACGACGCCAGGACAGCGGAGTCACTGACCACCTTCCGGAGACACTTGAAATCCTACCTCTTTAAGGAATACCTGGAATAGTATAACAGTAATCCTTCTACCCCCCTCCACCCATTAAAAAAAATAAATAATAATAATAATAATAATAATAATAATAGTTGTTGTCCCACTGGCTATCATAAATTGAATGCACCAATTTGTAAGTCGCTCTGGATAAGAGCATCTGCTAAATGATGTAAATGTAAATGTAAATATTATATAAGAGCAACAGGAGCTCAAGCAGCAGAACATTTGAGGTGTCGGTACTCAGCTCCAGTGAGCTCCTTCCCAAGTCAAGCACTGCTTCTTATCCCTTGTGCAAATACTCCTACAGCTGTGTCTGTCCCGAGCTCACCGGCGAGGGAAACTCTGAGGGCCCAGAATATTTTATACAATGTTGCAAGTTCGCTAGTGCAAGCTTGGCCAGACCCAAGTTAATAGTTGATACAATGTTTCAAGTACGTTGCAGACATGCCATGTGTAGCCAATGTGATTTATAGGATATCTATTTTTATCAGGATATTTTCTACCTGCAGGCTGCACTGTTTTTATTTGTTGGCTTTATGGAGGCTATTTTTACATAGTTGGCAATGGCAATAGAAGTTACTTTTTAGGTTTGTATCATTTTCATTTAGATTTGGATAGAATTTTGATGAACCACATGACAATGATTTTGACGTTATTATAAATGAAATGAAATTGTTCCCACGAAAATGTGCATGTGAAAACCATAACTGGCACACAGATCGGTAGAAATGGTAAGATACATTAGCATTCCACATGAGAAAGGTTGCCGACTCCTCGTGTAGCCTATTACCAGCAACTTCAGGAGAGTAACGGCAGAATCTGTGAAAGCCAGCAGGAGCGGGAGGAGGATGGTCAGGACAGGTTAAGTTTATCTTTTTCTTCTGGTTATCTTTATCTCTGGCTCCCTCTTGAGTCATTTGTGTCTGATTTAATCAAACAGTGAGCTTAAAGCATCAGTCAAGCTCATTGCATATACAGTTGATTTTATTAAAACACATAGGGTGTGTCTATATATGGAAAAATACACGTTAACATTTTTGGGATTGGTCGAAAGGACAGACGACTTTAGGTAGACCAAGATTTTTTTTTTTCTCCAGTCGGGGACAGCCCTAGTTCTCACACTGACCTCATACCCCACTGGAACATTAACTACAGTACCCACAATCCCCCTTTCTCTAGCTAAGGCAAGCATATACAGTGGGGAAAAAAAGTATTTAGTCAGTCACCAATTGTGCAAGTTCTCCCACTTAAAAAGATGAGAGATGCCTGTACTTTTCATCATAGGTACACGTCAACTATGACAGACAAATTGAGAAAAAAAATTCCAGAAAATCACATTGTAGGATTTTTAATGAATTTATTTGCAAATTATGGTGGAAAATAAGTATTTGGTCACCTACAAACAAGCAAGATTTCTGGCTCTCACAGACCTGTAACTTCTGCTTTAAGAGGCTACTCTGTCCTCCCCTCGTTACCTGTATTAATGGCACCTGTTTGAACTTGTTATCAGTATAAAATACACCTGTCCACAACCTCAAACAGTCACACTCCAAACTCCACTATGGCCAAGACCAAAGAGCTGTCAAAGGACACCAGAAACAAAATTGTAGACCTGCACCAGGCTGGGAAGACTGAATCTGCAATAGGTAAGCAGCTTGGTTTGAAGAAATCAACTGTGGGAGCAATTATTAGGAAATGGAAGACATACAACACCACTGATAATCTCCCTCGATCTGGGGCTCCACGCAAGATCTCACCCCGTGCGGTCAAAATGATCATAAGAACGGTGAGCAAAAATCCCAGAACCACACGGGGGGACCTAGTGAATGACCTGCAGAGAGCTGGGACCAAAGTAACAAAGCCTACCATCAGTAACACACTACGCCGCCAGGGACTGAAATCCTGCTGTGTCCCCCTGCTTAAGCCAGTACATGTCCAGGCCCGTCTGAAGTTTGCTAGAGTGCATTTGGATGATCCAGAAGAGGATTGGGAGAATGTCATATGGTCAGATGAAACCAAAATAGAACTTTTTGGTAAAAACTCAACTCGTCGTGTTTGGAGTACAAAGAATGCTGAGTTGCATCCAAAGAACACCATACCTACTGTGAAGCATGGAGGTGGAAACATCATGCTTTTGGGCTGTTTTTCTGCAAAGGGACCAGGACGACTGATCCGTGTAAAGGAAAGAATGAATGGGGCCATGTATCGTGAGATTTTGAGTGAAAACCTCCTTCCATCAGCAAGGGCATTGAAGATGAAACGTGGCTGGGTCTTTCAGCATGACAATGATCCCAAACACACCGCCCGGGCAACGAAGGAGTGGCTTCGTAAGAAGCATTTCAAGGTCCTGGAGTGGCCTAGCCAGTCTCCAGATCTCAACCCCATAGAAAATCTTTGGAGGGAGTTGAAAATCCGTGTTGCCCAGCGACAGCCCCAAAACATCACTGCTCTAGAGGAGATCTGCATGGAGGAATGGGCCAAAATACCAGCAACAGTGTGTGAAAACCTTGTGAAGACTTACAGAAAACGTTTGACCTGTGTCATTGCCAACAAAGGGTATATATCAAAGTATTGAGAAACTTTTTGTTATTGACCAAATACTTATTTTCCACCATAATTTGCAAATAAATTCATTAAAAATCCTACAATGTGATTTTCTGGAATTTCTTTTCTCATTTTGTCTGTCATAGTTGACGTGTACCTATGATTAAAATTACAGGACTCTCTCATCTTTTTAAGTGGGAGAACTTGCACAATTGGTGGCTGACTAAATACTTTTTTTCCCCACTGTACACACACAGGACCTACTTCTTGCTGGCCTCACACACGTCTGTGATGTTGGAGAAGAGGTGGTGGTGCTCGGTCTTGGTCATGGTGTCACTGAGCTCCGCTGAGTTCTTAAACATCCGGATCAGAATCTCCAGACTGTGGAGGTAGGAGTGCTCTGACGATATCAACTCAAATATGGCCTGACAGAGAAATAAAGAGAGCGAGGAAGAAAGAGAGAGAGTCATTAGTGACAAAACTTTTAAAAATTTTAAGTTACGAACTCTTAAGACACATCCGGTAGAGAGAGACCTCCCACAAAATGTCATGTGTATCCTTAGAATTGGAATTCTCCCCAATAACCTCAACAGCAGATCAGAACATGCAGATTTCCACAGCAGGTTATGACTCAATATAAATGGAGTGGGTGTAAATGTGGGCGTAAATGAAAATCATTAACGTACCTAACATCTGTGCACTGTCCTAATATCTCTGGCATGTCATTGAGCAATAATGTGTGTGTGAGTTATGATGCATGCAGGCTAGATCGTGTCTTGGCAGGGCACAAAGGCCCACAGGCAACATTCAAGACGGCATTCAAATAAAACTTCCATTTAAAAAGGCCATATGTTAATGGTCCTCTGTAGCTCAATTGGTAGAGCATGGCGCTTGTAACGCCAGGGTAGTGGGTTCGATCCCCGGGACCACCCATACGTAAAAATATATGCACACATGACTGTAAGTCGCTTTGGATAAAAGCGTCTGCTGAATGGCATATTATTATTATTATTATTATTATTATTATTATTAATATTATTATTATTATTATTATTATTAATAATAATATTATTATTATTATTATTAATAGGGGAAACACTGTTGTGTTATGCCTCTGTACATTTCATCAAACTGTACTTTCCTACATTTCTGTCCTCTCGACATTTATTTGCTTAGACATCCGTGCTATTAAATAATGTGTCCCTCAATATAAACTGGTTTACTAGTCTATGGTCCATATTTTCTAGCCCTCCCCTTTAAGAAGGGTTTATTATTGCTATGGAGAGGTTACAGGAAGAGGAGTTCAGGCACCGTAATATTACATTTCCCAGGGTGCTACAGTAAGTGACTTTTCTGTGTGTGTCTGTGTGTGTGTGTGTGTGTGTGTGTGTACGCACGCATCCTAAACCCTCTGGAGACAGTCTGCTTTACCCTTTGTAGGAACTGTCCATGTCTAAAGGGAAAGGGTTACATGCACGCACATACACACACCATCTCTCAGACACACACACACACACACACACACACACTGAATAAGGCTGTTACCTCTTGTCTTTTCCGCTCCTCCTGGCTGAGCTTATCAGAAACTCCACTTTTCTTTACCTGCAGGAAAAACAGTTTAGAATAGATCATACGTTTTAGTAACACATTAGGAAGAAAATGTAATCTCTAACAACACAGGCCTACTGGTTATATGCCACCAGTTAGCCTTAACCAGTTACATTCTGTACCTTAAAGAATGAAAGGAATTGTTTAGAGGTGAGGCATACCTCTGTCAGTCAAGGTCGTCTCTATCTGTATTCATCACAGGTAATCCTAACTCTCAGGCCTCAGGTGTCTGCTTTTAGAGAAATGAAGGCTACTGTGCGTTCAGCTGTCTGTGGCAGCACACATTCATTAAGTCTGTCAGTGAAAGCAGCAAGACAGACACACAATGTTCATGACTCCAATAACTGCAACAAAATGAGTAGTTCTCATACCAGACCTGTAGGAGCTGAATAAAGACCTGTAGGAGCTGAATATAGACCTGTAGGAGCTGAATACAGACCTGTAGGAGCTGAATATAGAGCTGAATATAGAGCTGTAGGAGCTGAATAAAGACATGTAGGAGCTGAATAAAGACCTGTAGGAGCTGAATAAAGACCTGTAGGAGCTGAATAAAGACCTGTAGGAGCTGAATAAAGACCTGTAGGAGCTGAATAAAGACCTGTAGGAGCTGAATATAGACATGTAGGAGCTGAATAAAGACCTGTAGGATCCAGACGTGAGTGCTTTAGCCCTGTACCAAAACATGGTTATCTACTAACATAACTTAAGCACACCCATTGTAACTGCCGCCGTTAATGCAGTAAAGGTCCAATTATTTTTTGGACACCTTTGGTACAGATGTGCCTTATTGCAACGCTAAAATCGACTTGCAAACAAGCCCATCTCAGTGGCCGAGTCTACCAGCAGCAATGGAGCGAACCATCCCCAGTTCATCTGGTGGGCGGGGATACCTGGCCGCTTTTCTCCGAGGATGAACATCGACTGTCGCAACATGAATGGAAACAATTCCAGACTCATGAGAGAGCCTTCAGAAAATGCCTAGACACTAAACTGCTCCAGGAGAAAACAAAGTTTGTCTCCTCCGGAGATCTAGGGAAATGGAATAGAGTGGCGGCTATTCTGAATGGAGCGTTCTACAGGAACGGCATCTTTTCTGCCTAAACATCGGGACAGGAGACCCTTTGGTGCTCCACTCCTGAAATATGTTGTACGGATCCTGAGAAAGTTCCCTACAAGCTTGGATTGCCTCCAGCGGAGGTGACCGTGACCTCCCTCACTGACTGGATCAAGGCACAGCTGTGCTTTATTCGGGATACCATTCAACCATCACTCGGTGGCAGTGGGACTCAAACACGAAAGAGGACAGATAAAAGGTATGCAGGGAGAAATTGGCATACTTATGGCAACATCGTAAATCTAAAGAGATTGACATTATTCTGAACAATAGTGCATACTCCAGACCCCTGCCCAGTATCTTGGTCATAAGTTTAATGTTGCTGGTGAGTGGGGGGAACAAGTTGGTATTCAACCAGGCTTGATATGATTGACATTTCCCCTCTGCCTGTGGTCATGAAGCTAGAAGCTGTGAGAGAGGAGAGCCCTAGCAAAGATCCAACATCTGCTTGCAAATGTGCATATCCCACAGAAGGTTCTGAGGGAAATGAATAAGAAAACTGTTCAAGTGGTGAGAAAGTGGCTATGTTTAAACACACAGCACACGTAACGTTGTCTTCCTGAGCCAAGGGGAGGGGGGGGGTTTAGGTGTCCCGAATATTGAGTGGATTTACACTGTTAAGGAGTTAGCCAGAGCCTCTCTCCTTCTGGACCTAGGGAGGAGGAAGGTCCCGCTGGCCACAGACACTGAGGATAACTTCCTGGGCTTCAGGAGGAAGGTTACACTGGCCACAGACACTGAGGATAACTTCCTGGGCTTCAGGAGGAAGGTTACACTGGCCACAGACACTGAGGATAACTTCCTGGCCTTCAGGAGGAAGGTTACACTGGCCACAGACACTGAGGATAACTTCCTGGGCTTCAGGAGGAAGGCCAATGGAAAATTAAGACACTCGTGCTGCGGACTTTGGAGTCTGGTCAGACTGGCCGGACCTCAACGACCTGTGCAACCGGACTGGAATGGAGCTTAGGTGGACACGGACTGATATGCATACTGAGCCAGTGACTGCCTCTGATGCAGTTGTGGCAGATTGCGGTGTTGTTGTGGAGGCTTCTGTCACCCATGATGGAACATCTCATCCTACATCCAGGACAACACTCATTGGTATCAGACGGATGCAGCTACTGCAACACTGGACTGGCCTGAGGCTGCAGGGGAAACTGGTCTGGCCTGAGGCTGCAGGGGAAACTGGACTGGCCTGAGGCTGCAGGGGAAACTGGACTGGCCTGAGGCTGCAGGGGAAACTGGTCTGGCCTGAGGCTGCAGGGGAAACTGGACTGGCCTGAGGCTGCAGGGGGAAACTGGACTGGCCTGAGGCTGCAGGGGAAACTGGACTGGCCTGAGGCTGCAGGGGAAACTGGACTGGCCTGAGGCTGCAGGGGAAACTGGACTGGCCTGAGGCTGCAGGGGAAACTGGACTGGCCTGAGGCTGCAGGGGAAACTGGCCTGGCCTGAGGCTGCAGGGGAAACTGGACTGGCCTGAGGCTGCAGGGGAACCTCACTGCTCTGGACTGTGCTGTCCACTCTGTCTCCCATTCCATGTACCAGAATGCTGCCGTTGGCCAGGACATTCTCACCATTACTGTTAAGGCAAGGCTGCAAGTTCTACCAACAAAATATAATGTAGCACTCTGGTACCCTGCAAACCATGACCCATTTTGTATTCTACATGAGTCAAATGTAATGGAGTCCATTGTCCATGTTGTGAATGGCTGCTGTTCATAGAAGGATTTGTACATTGTTAGACATGACTGCCTTGTTGACCTGATAGCCAGCGAGGAGAGAGAAGTGGTCTCACCAACAGCACACATGCAGAAACATTATTGTGTAAGGGGAAGCTGGTTTGATGATGAGGATGTGTTTTCCTGTGTGCCAAATACGCCAGATATTGTTGTTGTGGGGGGAGGCCAGGGGGAGGTGCTCATTTTGGAAGTGGGCGGCTCATTTGACGCTACATGTAGCAGGACTTTGCTGAGAAGCTGCTTAAGTACCAGCCTCTCGTGGCTTGGACAGCCTCGGGTGTAGGTGCAAGCTGGTGGCGCTGATATTTGGCAGTATTGGCCACGTACACAGGCTAGCAGTACGTTGCCTCCAGATTGCGGGCCTGACAAAAAACTAGGGCAAAGCAGTTGGCTAGGTACTGCTCTGTTTCAGCTGTCGTGGGCAGCCTCGCTGTTGGGAGGAGGAGGTGCTTTCTGTACCCTTGAGTGCCATGCATACAGGGACCTTTGGATCCTTTTTTTGTATATTGGATTGGTGGATTCAAATAAAGCATTTAAGATACCTGGAGCATTTTCTGTTAATGCCTAACCAGGTCACACACCCACCTCAGCCTGCTTAGGTTAAATCCCACAGTGTACAAATATATACACCCACTAGTGTTTTTCCAGGGTCACAGGCCGAGCCACACCAGGGTTCTGAACAGCTGATGGGAGCATAAAAAGCC
Source organism: Coregonus clupeaformis (assembly GCF_020615455.1). Taxonomy (NCBI): domain Eukaryota; kingdom Metazoa; phylum Chordata; class Actinopteri; order Salmoniformes; family Salmonidae; genus Coregonus; species Coregonus clupeaformis. Next base: position 35,675,181 of record NC_059197.1, read on the forward strand.
TTGAATGTATCTCACTGTAATACCAAAGAGATACAAAATGTCTGGTTTGGTTAGGTATTTTTTTTAAAGGTGAGGGTTAAGGTTCACTGTTGCCCCTAGTGGCCGGTTTAGAATACTGGACTTGAAATACTGACTTGTATCACGGGTGACCAGGCTGATCTCTCCACACACAGTCCTTCTTCAGCACCCCACTCCGCCATACATCCACCATACAAGCAACCTGAAAACTCCTGTCCAACTCCAACTGATCCAAGGAAGTGATACTGCTGCTATATGAATCTCCCTGCTCCTTAGTCCCAGACATGTAGATAGTTGCCATGGAGACTAGGGTTTTCACTATACCAGTATGGTGATCCTACAATACCTCATTTTCCATGGCAAAAAAACGGAAAACACAAAGCAGGTCTAACTCCTTTGGTCATTTAAAACCTACTGTATGTAACACAGTGTGATATGGTTTGGAAAAGAAACGTGATTCTGGGTGACAACATCAGGCTGTTTGTTTCTAACATTAGGACTGTTTTCCTCAGGAAATGATGTCCGCTTCATGTTCTTGTGTCCTTGCCATGATACCTCTGAGTATCGCGGTACTGGTATTGTGACAACCGTAACACAGCCAGACTAGGACACACACACACACACACACACACACACAACTACAGCCAGACTGCCAAAAGCTTGTCAAGATTGTTTTAATTTGCAAGACAAATTCCCTTTCAAGGGCAATTAACTTATATTTATCTACTGTATCTATGGCCTCGCATGTCTTTAGTGTCCTAGTAACCACCTTCCCGCCACAACAACTGAACTTCGCCCTGCTTTTGGAGTTTCCCTGAGAACACAGAGACAGGCGTAACTGTGACAACCGAAACTCGGTAGTCAGTCAATAGGGAGTGCTTGGGGTAGAGGTTGGCTGTAGGCACAAATCTAGCATCATCTTACCCTCCCCTGTCCTATCCTTAACCCGGGGTGGGGGGGGGTCAACAAACACTCTTAGATACACCACTTCCTCCTGTCCCTAATGTTACTGGAAACTAGAGACTTCTGGGAAACAGAGAAGAGTCTGACTCTACAGATGTTACTGTTAACTGGAAACGTTATTTTGTAGACGCTCTTATCCAGAGCGACTTACAGTAGTAAGTGCATACATTTTCATATTTGTTCATACTGGTCCCTCGTGGGAATCGAACCCACAACCCTGGCGATGATATCTTATAACTATTAGGTTAACTGTCTAAAATGTGCTAAATGCTCTGCAGTTGTGCATTTGGTTTGCTAATTTAGTAGCTAGTTAGCCATCTAGCTAAGTGGTTAGCTTCTTCCAAATCAAGCAGTCGTTTGGTAACAGCAGATAATCCCCTCCTGGATCAAGAGCCTTGCTGTCTTATATTTGTTTTGTGCGTGCAGCAAACTGTGAGTAGCATTTTTGAGTTACTTGTATAGTTTAGGTCAGAAACTGTACAAAATGTTTGCAATGCGCTCGTTAGCATTTAGTTAGCATTCTCTACGGGATTTTACATCTACTTGTTAGCATTGCTAACCTTCGGATTACAGAGTATCAGTGAGGTTTGGAAACAGCGCCCCTTGTGTTCAGTGCCGGTATTACTTTATATCCCGGTATGGCACAAGGTCAGTATGAAGGTATGACAATCTGGATACCGCCCAAGCCTCCATCCAACGACTATAAAAACACTAAAGCCTGCCCTGTCACAGTGGAAACAGCAGCACATCCAACTACTATAAAACACTACAGCCTGTCACAGAAGTCACGGCCCACAGACCTTCCATCTGGCATCAAACACAGGACAGTACAGATTAGTGTTATCGTCTACCCCTTTATCCTCCTCCACACATTGGAAACAATAAGTATGAATATCTCCATCAGAAATAAGTGTCCTGTACCGTCTGCAGTGACACATCAGAAACCTCTCTCTCTCTCTCTATCCTACCATCCTGGGTCCAAACTGGATTACATAATGTCATAAAATCGGAGTCACCACACTGGTGACTGCCATCTTTGTATCATATCCCACTCTCTCTCTTTACAGAGAGAAATTAAGAGAGAGAGAGAGAGACAGACAGAGACAGCAAAACAGAGAGAGACAGATGTGGACAGGGAGAAACAGACAGACACTCAGTATAGAGAGTGGGTAAGGACTGCATCCAGACCAGATGGGACAACATCCTGCACAGCACCGGCATTCCATCTCCCAAACCAGACACTGTGTTTGTCTCTGTACTGCAGGGTTCTTCAATTCCGGTCCTGGAGGGCCGAAACACCTCTGTTTTTCATCCTCTCCTTCTAATCAGGGGCTAATTCAGACCTGGGACGCCAGGTGAGTGCAATTAACTACCAGGTAGAAATAAAAAACAGAAGTGTTTCGGCCCTCCAGGACCGGAATTGAAGAACCCTGCTGTACTGTATGAGCAGACAGGAACTGCACCATGATGCACTGTGTCTGTGTGTGTGAATGTGTCTCACCACACTGAGTTGGCTCCAGGAGGTGCGTATGGGCCTGTACTGCACCACGATGCGGTCGGCAGGTTTGGCCTCTTTGAACTGGTCCTCATCAGAGTCATTGTGAAGAGCTTTCTCCTGGTAGTTCTGATACAGTTCCTCCTCTAGAACACACCATAGACAGACAGGTTGATGGTGGATCACACCACAGACAGACAGGTTGATGGTGGATCACACCATAGACAGACAGGTTGATGGTGGATCACACCATAGACAGACAGGTTGATGGTGGATCACACCATAGACAGACAGGTTGATGGTGGATCACACCATAGACAGACAGGTTGATGGTGGATCACACCATAGACAGACAGGTTGATGGTGGATCACACCACAGACAGACAGGTTGATGGTGGATCACACCATAGACAGACAGGTTGATGGTGGATCACACCACAGACAGACAGGTTGATGGTGGATCACACCACTGACAGAGAGACAGGTTGAGGGCGCATCACACCACTGACAGAGAGACAGGTTGGGGGTGGATCACACCACTGACAGACAGGTTGGGGGTGGATCACACCACTGACAGAGAGACAGGTTGAGGGCGCATCACACCACTGACAGACAGGTTAAGGGTGGATCACACCACTGACAGACAGGTTAAGGGTGGATCACACCACTGACATACAGGTTGAGGGCGGATCACACCACTGACATACAGGTTGAGGGCGGATCACACCACTGACATACAGGTTTAGGGTGGATCACACCACTGACAGACAGGCAGGTTGGGGGTGGATCACACCACTGACAGACAGGCAGGTTGGGGGTGGATCACACCACTGACAGACAGACAGGTTGAGGGCGCATCACAATAGTACAGTTCCCAATGAGAGCAAGACATCAAACATGGATAGAAAGTCACAGTCATAACTAGTTCATATAAATGACTAAGACGGAGAAGTGGCACTCACCTTCACTGTCAAATGTCCTCTGTGTGATCAGTCCTGTCTTCTTATCAGGACGCTGAGAGAAGAAGACCCCATGGCTATGTCACTATTAACAACAGGCCCAGGATCAGCTCTCCCTGCCCCACCCTTATATTACCGTATTTCCCGCACTATAAGGCGCACCGGATTATAAAGCGCACCTTCAATGAATGGCCTATTTTAGAACTGTTTTCATATATAGGGCGCACCGGATTATAAGGCGCATAGAATAGAAGATACTGTAGTCAAACGAATTGACTGGGGTTGCGTTATGCATCCACTAGATGGAGCTGTGCTAAAAGGAATGAGTCGTAGATCAATAGGGACGGAGCTGTGTGGAAAAAGCCACCCGGTCTCTTGACGTAAATTTCTCTCAGCCACTCACTCATCTTTTCCTCATCCATCCATCCCTTCGGGCTAGCTTTGATGACGACGCCGGCTGGAAAGTTCTCTTTTGGCAAGGTCTTCCTCTTGAAAATAATCATGGGTGGAAGTTTCTGGCCATTAGCCTGGCAGGCGAGAACTACAGTGAAGGATGACTTCTCATTCCCTGTGGTACGTACAGACACCGTACTGGTCCCCGTTTTCTCCACAGTGCGGTTCACGGGAATATCAAAGGTGAGTGGAACCTCGTCCATGTTGGTGATGTGCTCTGGCCGGATCTTCTTTTCAGTGATCTTCTTTTTGCAGTATGCGCGGAAAGTGACCAGTTTTTCTTGGTAATCTTTTGGCAGTTGCTGCGAGACGGTAGTTCGTGTGCGGATGGAGAGATTACGTCTTTTCATAAAACGAAAGCACCAAGAAGGACCGCCTCGAAATTCATCGATTGTCATGTCCCGTGCTAGCGCTGTTGCCTTCATTCGAATAGTGACTGTAGAGACGCTTCTACTTGCTGCTCTCTGTTCAACAACCCACTGTTCGAGTTTGTCCTCTAACTGTGGCCATCTCGCTTTGTTCCCACGGAAACTCTGTTTAGTCTTCTTTACTTGGCGCAGGTCATCTTCTTGCTTCCTCCACTTCCGTACCATTGATTCATTAATGTTGAATTCTCTCGCTGCTGCTCTATTCCCATATTCTACTGCATGACCGACAGCCTTGAGCTTGAACTCTGCGTCGTAAGCGTGTCTCTTGAAAGGTGCCATTTTGGGGTCTTTATACACACACAAGTGGTGTGGGACTGTGAGTAAGCACAATACCGGTGTGTACTGGCTACCGTAATGCTGCAAGTGGTGCGGCTTTGTAGTTTACCAGTCGTACTGAAACATTTCATTATTATTAAATTGTTTTTATTGGTTTTTCATACTGAAACATTTTGACAGAGCACCTTGAGCGCCGTGTACAACCAGTATGGATCAACCAATTAACCAATTGATCCATATATAAGGCGCTCCGGATTATAAGGCGCACTGTCGTTTTTTGAGAAAATTAAAGGCTTTTAAGTGCGGAAAATACGGTACCATTATGAACTGAGAAATAAAACTGTCACTAGATCTGTTATCATGTGCATGTGAGTATCAGCACAATATCCTAAATGATGCTTTATTAGCCAAATCTGGTTATGAATTACATTATCGTACCAAGTTGGTTACCTTACAAATGCCTTCAAATTAGCCCACGTCTAATCCTCTCCCCCCACACCTATCACATTCTAAATGACGGGTATAAGTAGGTCCCCTGTCACCTGCTCTTGACCCCTGACCTCTGCACTGACCTGTCAACCTGACCCCGCCTAATTACAGAGCAGTGGAATGGAGTGTGTGTGTGCGCGTGTGTGTGTGTGTATTGCAATCATACGTTTTCACTATTAGCCTGACTTCAACACAAGCTCCTCCTGACATTGTTCCAACTTTAAGCTAGCTGTGGACTTTGGTCCTGATCTGAACTTCAGTAGAACAACAACATGAACCCATCTGGCAGAGTAGTGTTAGTAAACTGTAGTGTGACTCTGCAGGGTAACAGACAGTAATAATATCCAGGCACACAGGCCAAAGCAAGGGGAGAACGGTTCCCATGACATAGCAGTTAACAGTAATGACAATTTCCTGGAAAAATAATAACTGAATACATCTCTTCGATACCTTGTTCTTCTTCCCAGGGCTGGTAGGGCTCTCCTTGACCGCCTGTAGTCCTTTGAGTACAGGCTGAGACAGACGATGGGTCTTGGGGACTACAGGCTGAGACAGGCGATGGGTCTTGGGGTCTACAGACGGTACTTCCATTTCCACTCCACTCACCACTGCTCTCCTGTACGAGGTAGATCTCAACCCTCTCTTCAGAGTCCCAGGGCTCTCATCTTGGTCTGTCCCCTCTCCCCCTCCCCTGGACCCTCCGTCCGTGGAGAAGAAGGTTCCAGTCTCCACCATGCTGAGGGCTCGCAGGGCCCGCTTGGTAGGATTCAGGCCCAGCAGAACCCCCAGGGCCTGGCTCTGTACCCCAGCAGGAGAGACCTTGCTCAGGGACGCCAGGCCTTTGGGTATCAGCTGCTGGGTGCCCGTCTTCAGGGCAGCGGCACTGTGGGTGCTGAGGACAATGGAGGGAGGAGGAGAGAGGGAGGGAGTGGGAGAAGGAGACGGGGCAGACATGTCAGCAGGGGAGGGGCTGCGGGGTGTGGGGGGGTCAGAAGGGGAGAAGGTGGAGGTGAGGGAGGAGATACTGGAGGTGGAGCTGTGAGATGGGGTAGGGGTGTGGAGACTAGGGGGAGAGGGGCTGGGGTTAGGGGGAGAAGGACGAGGATTTAAAGGGTGGTAGGAAGAAGGGGAGGTCTGGTCCGACCACACCTTCTCCCCGTTACCGATTTTACCAACACTCCCACCGTGGTATGCCTTATTGTCCAATGACGGCGACTTATCATCCTTCGACTTGAACTTAGACAGAGAGAAACGTCCTTTGGGCAGATGTCCGATGCTTATACTCCTGACCACCCGTGTTTTCCTGGCGGGTTGGTTGAGAAGGTGCTTCAGAATGACCATCCCTCCTCCCGGCATAGCCACCAGTCTCTCTGCGGGCTGGCTCAGTGTAAAGCTGCACTTGTTGTCCTCTACGGGGAAGTCTGTCATGTGAAGTCTGTCTATCTGGTAGCTGAGGGGCCGGGCCTTTGTCTTGCTGGGGCCAGTGTGGTTGGCTGAGTGACGCTTCCACAGCGGGGTGATGTTATTGTTGGACAGATCTACCTCATTCCCGCCCTCCATGGTGCTCAATCACTCTTGTCTTTTCTTTCTCACTGCGGAGCTGGAGTCTTGTCCGACGAGACTGGTCACTGTGCAAACATCCCAACCCCACTGAGAACTGCAATAACCCCTGGTGGTAAACACAAAGAGAGATCAATCAAAATCAAAGCTGGAGTGGGAGCAGAGTGAGTCCTTATTTTTCAGGGTTAGGGCTGTCTGTGAGGTCACAAGTTGGGTCATTCCATAGCCCTCTAAAACTCTAGGCGGCATTCTGCCTTCTCCTTACAGTTCTCAGCCATTAGCTTCGCCCACGACTGCCTCATGTAAACTACAATCCCAACGCTGTTTAAACGTTTACAAACGTCAATAATCATCGCTTGGAATATGGCATTCAAAACATATGGCCCTTATCTTTAAATCAGCAAGAAAGAATCCTTCAAATAAATAAATATACACTTACTGTAGCAGTTAAAGATCCATACAGATATGGGCGCCTCCATCCCATGAAACTACACTTCCGCCACATTCCCGTGTTACGCTTGAGTTATGCTTATACACAGGTGTTAGGAGCATGCTAGATAGATCATTAGCACAGGTGTTAGGAGCATGCTAGATAGATCATTAACACAGGTGATCGCCTCTTGTCTTCCATCTGTTTTCCGTACACAAGCGCTGTAACATGGAGATATTGCCTTGTGTGAACAATAACCCTAACAATTTAACCTTTTGTTTTTTGAAAATGATATCTCGCTGATATGCTTCCAAAACCGTACTGCAAGCCATGCATGTTAATGTTCACACCGAGCGTTGGAGATTTTACCAAAACTCCCCCCTAAAGAAGACGCCTTCGTCCAATGACTTGGTGTAATGTAATTACTTTACCACTGCACCAACAGCCTAATATCCATGAAGAGCATTGGACCACAATAGAACACTGATACAGTAGAGGACCACTGCTTGACAGTGACAGACAGGCATGCAGTCAGCGGAGGAAAGTTTACCCTCAATTATAACGCTCTAAATGAGTTAAGGAGTAGTTCAAAACTATGCAGCAGAACACGTTCAGACAACACATGCGAATATCGTCTATGCAGAGAAGTAGGCTGGCTATTGTAGCCACAGAAAGACGGGGAAACAATGTTACGAGTGAGAGTTCCCACCATTGACCTAAAAAATAACAGTTCCAACGCAGAACGGCGAGCGTTGTCTTCCAGTAACCCGTGAGGGATAAACTAGACCTACCTTTCTATTGACTCGTCGTTTCCCTGCAAAACCTCGTCATGGTGTCCTGCAGTGCTCAATATAATAGGCAAAGTTTTCTTGTTGTTTGAGAGCTTATTTATGCTTGGGGTAAACTATTCCTTTGTGCAGTAATCCGGGGACCATCGGCTGTTTTCACCGTGTCTCGAAGTCCTATATGTCGGTGTGTTATCTCCGAGAGTGACCCGGGTCGTATGTTCAGGAGGAGGACTGAGCAGGGGGAATGCCTATTGCCAAACAGGACAGAAGCCTTCCCAGGTTCACGTGACGTCATGTGCACTACAATTCGACCGAGTTGAACTTTTATTTCGTTAACTAAAGAGAATGAAAGCCCTGCACCTAAACATTATAAGACAAAAGTGAAAATAAAATGTCCTAAATAATGTAGGCATATAGTCAACAAAATCACAGTGTCCATTTAGAGAAAAATTATTTACATTTGGGACCACTTTGGAAAGTGAAGTATGGGACTAGTTCACCATCTAGAAATGTTCAGTGATTTAGCGCCACACTGTGGTTCTTTAGAGTACAGCCACAGTAGACTACATGAAGTCTAGATTAAACATTTGCTAATACATAAATACAACACTTTGCCTACACAGATTCCAATGACAGTGGAAACTCAAGACTTCTGAGTGACAAATGTTACAATCTTATCCAATATGTTTTTGAAATACAGTAGGCTAGACCTACACTAGCTCTCGAGAACCCAAGGGGGCCCAAGGTGGCTTCCAGCCAGTCCCCCGTCTTCGGTTCTCAGCTGATGGTTTGGAGGACAGCTGGCTCCATGTGAGCTACGATCCCAACGCTCTTTTTTAACGTTTAGAAATGTTATTCATCTTCGCTAACTATACTGATTTGGAAACCTTTGGAACTTAACTTTCATATAAGCGAGAAAGAATCTTTCAAATACAAAATATACTTACTCTGCTCAGTTTTGCAAAAGTGCACCCAGCTGTTTTCCTTTTTTTTTTTACATTTTACATTTTAGTCATTTAGCAGACGCTCCTATCCAGAGCGGCTTACAGTTAGTGAGTGCATTTTTTTTTTTTTCATACTGGCACCCTGTGGGAATCGAACCCACAACCCTGGCGTTGCAAGCACCATGCTCTACCGCACACTGCCTCAGCTGACATCCTCTCACCTTGCATTTCCATTGGACCATTCCTTTCCACATTTCTGTCTGTTTCTCAAACTACAGCCGGGTGCAACATTCCTACACTCTAAAAATTAGGGGTTCAACAAGGGTTCTTCTAAGATCCTCAAAGTTCTTTGAATAAGCTTAGGGTTCTTGGCACTGAAAATGGCCCCCAAAAGGTTCTTCCAAGAACCCCATAGGAGGTGGGGTTCATCGAGGAACCTCCTTAGTTGGTGGGGGTTCTTGCAGGAACCTAACTGCCCAACTGAAACGTTTCCATTTGAAAGGACAGCAGGTGCAGGTACTTAACTGAAAAATGTAAAGATCTCCTCAATTTAAGGTAAGCTTTGTCCCTTGTATGATCTAAATTCATATTGTTTTATGATGATACCCATCTATATTTTCATATTTGTGCAAATCTGTCTAAAACCGAAAATTTACACAATTCAATGGATATCAATCAACAAAGAGGTAAGAATATGTAGGCTATGAGAATATGTTGAAGGCTAGCTGTATTGCGGGCAGATTAATGAACTGCTCACTTTTGTGTCTGTGTCTGCAGGTATACAGACGAGGAGGCATACAAAGGTATGTCAATTGGTATTGGTATGTTATGCTGATCACATGTACCATCCTCCTCCCTTACCTCTTCCATGAATATCCCATAGGCCTCTACATTATGGACAAGGTATGTGTATGAAAACCATGATCAAAACAGTTTTTTTTCTTCATCCACATTCACCACAATACCAAGGTATGAATACTGTCGGGAAAATTTTTTGTTAATCATCTGCATAATTACTGTTTTTGGGGATTCACAGATTTCACCCTCCGTACACCTCTGATGGATAAAACAGGATAAAACAGGAAACCTGTTAGATGCACTGCAAAATTATTCTGGCTGTGGATACGGAGAACATCAACACATTAACATCAACACTCCAGAGGATATACCCATTGGAGGTGGGGCTCTGCTGGGAGTTTACCTCATATTTTGATTTTTCTTTCTGCTTTGCCACTAAAATCATAATAAGCACTGTGAACTCAAATATTGTGTTATTGTTATACATATTATTATTATAATAATAATATGTATAACAATAACACAATATTTGAGTTCACAGTGGTTATTATGATTTTAGTGGCAAAGCAGAGGGGGGGGGGTAGTTCAAAAAATTTACCCCAAAAGGTCCTTCAAAAGGTTCTTCGAGGATCCATTAAAAGGGATTTTTTGAAGAACTTATAAGGGTTCCCCCACAGTTTCAATTAGAAGAACCCCTAAAGGATCATCCAGGAACCTTTTCTTTTTAGAGTGTAAACGGCATACATTAAGTGTGTATTTTATATGATATATTTATTAATTTTTTTACATGAAAGTTAAGTTTCAAATGTTTCAAAACTGTATCATGTGCGAGGCATTTTGTATTTAGAAAAAGCATTTGGTCGGCGTTGAGCTTCATCGGGCCATTTCTCATACAAGGGGACATCCAATGTCTCTATGAATAAGGGTTGCACCTACACTGAACGACAATATGCCTACAAAAACTTTTTTTTTTGTAGACTAGGCTACCTGAAATCAACATTTGCTGTTTTAATGGCTTGAATATTTGCCATGACATAACCAGAACGTGTGTGGAAAACAAAACATTCCTCTAATAGTGGAGAACTCTAATGATTTGCAGCACCCTACAGGCAGTAGCCGATTGCACGCAAGCTCTCTTCAGTTTTGTGCGGTTGCGGTCTAAATTCATGTAACGCCTTATCATAGTGATATTGCGCGATGTGCTCTCATGTTTTACCAGTCCCTTCCAAAACAGACTCAAAACAAAACAAATCAATTTATGGTTTTAAAATAAGCAGAGATCTAGACAACAAAGCATATTTTGTCGCACTGTAAATTATTTATCTGCTTCCCAGTCCCGTTATAATATGCCATTTATGAATTTGTAACCCTACCAAGGCCATGTTCAGTTTCCAAAAGATATCGAAAGTTGTAAATATACTGAACAAAAATATAAACGTAACATGTAAAATGTTGGTCCATGTTTCATGAGCTGAAATAAAACATCCCGGAAATTTTCCATATGCACAAAAAGCTTATTTCTCGAAAATGTTGTGCACACATTTGTTTACAGTTGAAGTCGGAAGTTTACATACACTTAGGTTGGAGTCATTAAAACTCGTTTTTCAACCACTCCACAAATTTCTTGTTAACAAACTATAGTTTTGGCAAGTCGGTTAGGACATCTACTTTGTGCATGACACAAGTCATTTTTCCAACAATTGTTTACAGACAGATTATTTCACTTATAATTCAATGTATCACAATTCCAGTGGGTCAGAAGTTTACATACACTAAGTTGACTGTGCCTTTAAACAGCTTGGAAAATTCCAGAAAATGATGTCATGGCTTTAGAAGCTTCTGATAGGCTAATTGACATCATTTGAGTCAATTGAAGGTGTACCTGTGGATGTACACTGCTCAAAAAAATTAGGGGAACACTTAAACAACACAATGTAACTCCAAGTCATTCACACTTCTGTGAAATCAAACTGTCCACTTAGGAAGCAACACTGATTGACAATACATTTCACATGCTGTTGTGCAAATGGAATAGACAACAGGTGGAAATTATAGGCAATTAGCAAGACACCCCCAATAAAGGACTGGTTTTGCAGGTGGTGACCACAGACCACTTCTCAGTTCCTATGCTTCCTGGCTGATGTTTTGGTGACTTTTGAATGCTGACGGTGCTTTCACTCTAGTGGTAGCATGAGACAGAGTCTACAACCCACACAAGTGGCTCAGGTAGTGCAGCTCATCCAGGATGGCACATCAATGCGAGCTGTGGCAAGAAGGTTTGCTGTGTCTGTCAGCGTAGTGTCCAGAGCATGGAGGCGCTACCAGGAGACAGGCCAGTACATCAGGAGACGTGGAGGAGGCCGTAGGAGGGCAACAACCCAGCAGCAGGACTGCTACCTCCGCCTTTGTGCAATGAGGAGCAGGAGGAGCACTGCCAGAGCCCTGCAAAATGACCTCCAGCAGGCCACGAATGTGCATGTGTCTGCTCAAACGGTCAGAAACAGACTCCATGAGGGTGGTATGAGGGCCCGACGTCCACAGGTGGGGGTTGTGCTTACAGCCCAACACCGTGCAGGACGTTGGCATTTGCCAGAGAACACCAAGATTGGCAAATTCGCCACTGGCGCCCTGTGCTCTTCACAGATGAAAGCAGGTTTACACTGAGCACATGTGACAGACGTGACAGAGTCTGGAGACGCCGTGGAGAACGTTCTGCTGCCTGCAACATCCTCCAGCATGACCGGTTTGGCGGTGGGTCAGTCATGGTGTGGGGTGGCATTTCTTTGGGGGGCCGCACAGCCCTCCATGTGCTCGCCAGAGGTAGCCTGACTGCCATTAGGTACCGAGATGAGATCCTCAGACTCCTTGTGAGACCATATGCTGGTGCGGTTGGCCCTGGGTTCCTCCTAATGCAAGACAATGCTAGACCTCATGTGGCTGGAGTGTGTCAGCTGTTCCTGCAAGAGGAAGGCATTGATGCTATGGACTGGCCCGCCCGTTCCCCAGACCTGAATCCAATTGAGCACATCTGGGATATCATGTCTCGCTCCATCCACCAACGCCACGTTGCACCACAGACTGTCCAGGAGTTGGCGGATGCTTTAGTCCAGGTCTGGGAGGAGATCCCTTAGGAGACCATCCGCCACCTCATCAGGAGCATGCCCAGGCATTGTAGGGAGGTCATACAGGCACGTGGAGGCCACACACACTACTGAGCGTCATTTTGACTTGTTTTAAGGACATTACATCAAAGTTGGATCAGCCTGTAGTGTGGTTTTCCACTTTAATTTTGAGGTTGACTCCAAATCCAGACCTCCATGGGTTGATAAATTTGATTTCAATTGATAATTTTTGGGTGATTTTGTTGTCAGCACATTCAACTATGTAAAGAAAAAAGTATTTAATAAGATTATTTCATTCATTCAGATCTAGGATGTGTTATTTTAGTGTTCCCTTTATTTTTTTGAGCAGTGTATTTCAAGGCCTACCTTCAAACTCAGTGCCTCTTTGCTTGACATCATGGGAAAATCCAAAGAAATCAGCCAAGACTTTAGAAAAAAAATGGTAGACCTCCACAAGTCTGGTTCATCCTTGGGAGCAATTTCCAAACGCCTGAAGGTATCACGTTCATCTGTACAAACAATAGTATGCAAGTATAAACACCATGGGACCACGCAGCCATCATACCGCTCAGGAAGGAGACGCATTCTGTTTCCTAGAGATTAACGTACTTTGGTGCGAAAAGTGCAAATCAATACCAGAACAACAGCAAACGACCTTGTGAAGATGCTGGAGGAAACAGGAACAAAAGTATCTATATCCACAGTAAAACGAGTCCTATATTGACATAACCTGAAAGGCCACTCAGCAAGGAAGAAGCCACTGCTCCAAAACCACCATAAAAAAGCCAGACTACGGTTTGCAACTGCACATGGGGACAAAGATTGTACTTTTTTGAGAAATGTACTCTGGTCTGATGAAACAAAAATAGAACAGTTTGGCTTTAATGACCATCGTTATGTTTGGAGGAAAAATGGGGTTGCTTGCAAGCCGAAGAACACCATCCCAACTGTGAAGCACGGGGGTGGCAACATCATGCTGTGGGGGTGCTTTGCTGCAGGAGGGACTGGTGCACTTCACAAAATAGATGGCATCATGAGGAAGGAAAATTATGTGGATATATTGCAGCAACATCAGTCAGGAAGTTAAAGCTTGGTCGAAAATGGGTCTTCCAAATGGACAATGACCCCAAGCATACTTCCAAAGCTGTGGCAAAATGGCTTAAGGACAACAAAGTCAAGGTATTGGAGTGGCCATCATAAAGCCCTGACTTCAATCCTATAGAACATTTGTGGGCAGAACTGAAAAAGCGTGTTTGAGCAAGGAGGCCTACAAACCTGACTCAGTTACACCAGCTCTGTCAGGAGGAATTGGCCAAAATTCACCCAACTTATTTTGGGAAGCTTCTGGAAGGCCCCAAGGTTGACCCAAGTTAAACAATTTAAAGGCAATGTTACCAAATACTAATTGAGAGTATGTAAACTTCTGACCCACTTGGAATGTGATGAAAGAAAAAGAAGCTGAAATAAATAATTCTCTCTACTATTATTCTGACATTTCACATTCTTAGAATAAAGTGGTGATCCTAACTGACCTAAGACAGGGAATTTTTACTAGGATTAAATGTAAGGAATTGTGAAAAACTGAGTTTAAATGTATTTGGCTAAGGTGTATGTAAACTTCCGACTTCAACTGTACATCCTTGTTAGTGAGCATTTCTCATTTACCAATATAATCAATCCACCTGACAGGTGTAGCATATAAAGAAGCTGATTAAACAGCATGATCATTACCCAGGTGAACCTTGTGCTAGGTACAATAAAAGGCCAATCTAAAATGTGCAGTTTTGTCACACAACACAATGCCACAGATGTCTCAAGTTTTGAGGGAGCTTGCAATGGGCATGCTGACTGTAGGAATGTCCACCAGAGCTATTGCCAGAGAATTTAATGTTCATTTCTCTACCACCTCCAATGTCGTTTTAGAGAATTTGGCAGTACGTCCAACTGGCCTCACAACCGCAGACCACGTGTAACTACGCCAGCCCAGGACCTCCACATCCGGCTTCTTCACCTGTGGGATCATCTGAGCCCAGCCACCCGGACAGCTGATGAAACTGAGGAGTATTTCTGTCTGTAATAAAGCCCTTTTGTGGGGAAAAACTCATTCTGATTGACTGGGCCTGGCTTCCCAGTGGGTGGGCCTGGCTCCCAAGTGGGTGGGCCTATGCCCTCCCAGGCCCACCCATGGCTGCGCCCCTGCCCAGTCATGTGAAATCCATAGATTAGGGCCTAATGAATGTATTTCAGTTGACTATAACTCGCTGAAATTGTTGCATGTTGCGTTTATATTTTTGTCCAGTGTATAAATGCCATGCATAGAGCCGATGTGGTCCATTATTCTACATTTTAGAAAGGCATGCTCTACATACCCTGTTCTATCTGAACGTTCCAAAACCTTGCGTCCAGCTGAACGCGCCACAGTTGAATTGTCTTTGACCCTACATGCCAGACTGTTTTGCTGTAGCCTTTCATATTTCCACTAAGTGGCGCCATTTGTCTTGTCTATTGTTAAACATCACCTCTACCTCTCCATTGAGTGATAGGTGGACACAGGAGCATGGTGAACAACAAACATATTAAAAAAAATATATACATTACCAGACAAAATTATTGACTTGAATTATACCACAAAAGTAACTCATTTCCGTGTATTGTGATAAGCACCTGTCCCTCCCTCCTCACCCACCCCCCAGGTCCAGTCCACCTGCCTTCTTCCAGCAGTCACCCTCAGGACAAGCTGGGGCTTTAGATGTGGTGGGGTGCAGGGGGCAGGTATCTGGGAAGAGGAGAGGGAACATGGGGAGGGGCAGATATCTTTGAAGAAGAGAGAAGACCAGGGGGACAGAGGGGTTATAGAGACAGATGATCCCACACACAGGTTGATGAAGGTTGTGACTCTTCATCGTGAGAGAGAGGGATCAAAAGGAAAGAGGAGGATACTTAATGTCCTCTTCACCTCACTTACTCTCTCTCTCTACAATGTCCAGCCCTAAGACATCAGAAGCACTTGTTATGTTGTAGGACCCTTCCTGTCATAGAAACAGCTCCTGAAATGGCTGAAGTGGGCTCTAGAGAGTGCCATTATTTTTAGCTGTAGGCCCACACCTTTCTGTGTGTGTAGGTGTGTGAAAGTGGAAACGGGTCATGAATGTATACGTGTGGGAGTTGACGAGGGAGACACACGCACACGAAAGGGAGCTTGTGTAACAGCTCTGATCGTTAAACAATGTCAAGGCTTCTGTTCAGCTGACAGCTTTTCAAAAGAGGCCTATAGTGTTTTCCCACCGGCACAGGAGGTAGAGAGGGAAAGGAAACCCTGTGAAGTGAGACAGGAGAAGAGCAAGATACAGACTGAGACAGGAGAGGAGCCAGATACAGACTGAGACAGGAGAGGAGCCAGATACAGACTTAGACAGGAGAGGAGCCAGATACAGACTGAGACAGGAGAGGAGCCAGACACAGACTGAGACAGGAGAGGAGCCACATACAGACGGAGACAGGAGAGGAGCCAGATACACACTGAGACAGGAGAGGAGCCACATACAGACTGAGACAGGAGAGGAGCCAGATACACACTGAGACAGGAGAGGAGCCACATACAGACTGAGACAGGAGAGGAGCCAGATACAGACTGAGACAGGAGAGGAGCCAGACACAGACTGAGACAGGAGAGGAGCCAGATACAGACTGAGACAGGAGAGGAGCCAGATACACACTGAGACAGGAGAGGAGCCAGACACAGACAGGAGAGGAGCCAGATACAGACTGAGACAGGAGAGGAGCCAGACACAGACTGAGACA
Source organism: Coregonus clupeaformis (assembly GCF_020615455.1). Lineage (NCBI taxonomy): Eukaryota > Metazoa > Chordata > Actinopteri > Salmoniformes > Salmonidae > Coregonus > Coregonus clupeaformis. The sequence goes on from NC_059197.1 coordinate 35,691,705, forward strand.
GGAGAGGAGCCAGACACAGACTGAGACAGGAGAGGAGCCAGACACAGACTGAGACAGGAGAGGAGCCAGATACACACTGAGACAGGAGAGGAGCCAGACACAGACTGAGACAGGAGAGGAGCCAGACACAGACTGAGACAGGAGAGGAGCCAGACACAGACTGAGACAGGAGAGGAGCCAGATACAGACTGAGACAGGAGAGGAGTCAGATACAGACTGAGACAGGAGAGGAGCCAGATACAGACTGAGACAGGAGAGGAGCCAGATACAGACTGAGACAGGAGAGGAGCCAGACACAGACTGAGACAGGAGAGGAGCCAGACACAGACTGAGACAGGAGAGGAGCCAGACACAGACAGGAGAGGAGCCAGATACAGACTGAGACAGGAGAGGAGCCAGACACAGACTGAGACAGGAGAGGAGCCAGACACAGACTGAGACAGGAGAGGAGCCACATACACACTGAGACAGGAGAGGAGCCAGACACAGACTGAGACAGGAGAGGAGCCAGATACACACTGAGACAGGAGAGGAACCAGATACAGACTGAGACAGGAGAGGAGCCAGACACAGACTGAGACAGGAGAGGAGTCAGATACAGACTGAGACAGGAGAGGAGCCAGACACAGACTGAGACAGGAGAGGAGCCAGACACAGACTGAGACAGGAGAGGAGTCAGATACAGACTGAGACAGGAGAGGAGCCAGATACAGACTGAGACAGGAGAGGAGCCAGACACAGACTGAGACAGGAGAGGAGTCAGATACAGACTGAGACAGGAGAGGAGCCAGACACAGACTGAGACAGGAGAGGAGCCAGACACAGACTGAGACAGGAGAGGAGCCAGATACAGACTGAGACAGGAGAGGAGCCAGACACAGACTGAGACAGGAGAGGAGCCAGACACAGACTGAGACAGGAGAGGAGCCAGATACAGACTGAGACAGGAGAGGAGCCACATACAGACTGAGACAGGAGAGGAGCCAGATACAGACTGAGACAGGAGAGGAGCCAGATACAGACTGAGACAGGAGAGGAGCCAGACACAGACTGAGACAGGAGAGGAGCCACATACAGACTGAGACAGGAGAGGAGCCACATACACACTGAGACAGGAGAGGGGCCAGATACACACTGAGACAGGAGAGGAGCCACATACAGACTGAGACAGGAGAGGAACCGGTTACAGAGATGTTTGATGCTGAGTGAAGTGTTTTGCTATTGGTTTATTTAGTGTTTCTAATGTCAATGCTCTTTCAGTGAGATTTTCATACATCAGACAATCACAATGCCAGTTCTCTCAATCAACCTTGTTACGACATTGTGTAATAATGTTCTCATTGTCAATTAAAATCAAAATAAAATCTGTGTTTAACCACCATCATCATCATCATCATCATCATCATAAAAAGCAGCAGCACCACCACCATCATAATATTCATCATCATCATCATCATCAATAATGCCATATCTTGATAATGTCTTTAGAGGCCATATACTATATAGTTGCATCAGTATGAGTCACCAGTGTAACCCATGCAGAGGGAAGTACAGTGTTGTCCGTCCTGCTCAATTGGGTGAGGCCCTATACTGTACATGTCCTATGCTTAATACAACAAACATCTCCTCCTTAGGTGTTTCATATGACTCCTTTCAGCCAAGCCGATGTGAGCGCACTGCATGTAGATCCAGGAAAAACACACATCATGCACCCACGTACTGTATGAGCACACACACACACATCATTTTTCAGCAATTTCTGCATCTTTACTCAGTGACAGACCCAAATAACTCTATGCTCTATCCTCACAGATGAAGGCAAATAGACTATATTCTCTATCCACACAGATGAAGGGAAATAGACTCTATTCTCTATCCTCACAGATGAATATAAATAGACTATATTCTCTATCCTCACAGATGAAGGTAAATAGACTCTATTCTATAACCTCACAGATGAAGGTACTCAAGACTCCTTCTTTTTATTCATTTTTCCATACGGTGGGGTGATCTGACAGTGGCTGCTATTTGAAAGGTGGGTGAAACAAATGACAGGCAAAATGACTGTTTGGCTGCTAGCTAAGGGCAGGGAGGAGCTTAATAAAGGCACTTTGCTGAACTGAAACTGGAAAGCTAAATATCATAAACAGGATCAACAGGATATTTTTCTGCATAGCTGAACCACGTCTACAGTCACTGGGGACCCTTTTTCTGGTCGGACGAAGATAGACAGAGAGAGCGAGAGCGAGAGCGAGAGCGAGAGAGAGAGAGAGAGAGAGAGAGAGAGAGAGAGAGAGAGAGAGAGAGAGAGAGAGAGAGAGAAAGAGAGAGACAGGGTCAGTGAACACATCCAGACAGATAGAGCACTGGAACTGCTCTTAGCTGCTATGGCTTCCTCCAGCAGTCTCCTGTCTGAAGAGCAGTTCCAGTGCTCCATTCACTGACCCAGTCTCCATCCCATGTGGAGAGATACGCTGTGACGTCTGCCCTGGGATGAAGCTCCTGGCCCTGAAGTCCTGCCTGGTGGGTCTGGACTCTTATTGTCAGACTCCCCTGGAGCCTCGTCAGATCGTGGCTTCTTTCAGGAAACACACGCTGGTGGAACCTGGAAGACTGACTGTTTAAGAAGCATTTGAAACCCCTTGAGCTATTCTGTAGGAGTAAGCAGACGGCTGTGTGTCCGATCTGCACTTAGACAGACCACAAGACTGTCTCCTAGAAGAACAGATCAGTAGAGCTCATCATGAAGAACAGATTAGTAGAGCTCATCAAGAAGAACAGATTTACATTTACGTCATTTAGCAGACGCTCTTATCCAGAGCAACTTACAAATTGGTGCATTCACCTTATGATAGCCAGTGGGACAACCAATTTACGATTTATTTATTTTATATTTTTCTAAATTTTATATTTTTTATATTTAGAGTATATTTTTTTATTTTCTTTCAGTAGAGCTCATCAATAAGAACAGATCAGTAGAGCTCATCTAGAAGAACAGATCAGTAGAGCTCATCAAGAAGAACAGATCAGTAGAGCTCATCAAGAAGAACAGATCAGTAGAGCTCATCTAGAAGAACAGATCAGTAGAGCTCATCTAGAAGAACAGATCAGTAGAGCTCATCAAGAAGAACAGATCAGTAGAGCTCATCTAGAAGAACAGATCAGTAGAGCTCATCAAGAAGAACAGATCAGTAGAGCTCATCAAGAAGAACAGATCAGTAGAGCTCATCAAGAAGAGGAAGAGAAGGAGATAGCAGACAGTGTGGGGGGTCAGTGTGTGTTTGCTCCATTCAGACAAGCCAGGCTGAGCTTATTGAGGAGGTTGAAGAGAAACAGAACCAAGTAGGAGAGGCAGGCTGGATGGCTGATAGGAAAGCTGGAGCAGGAAATCACTGAGCTACAGAGGAGAAGCACTGAGCTGGAGCAGCTCTCGCTCACTAATGACCACCTTCACCTCTTCTGCCGAAGGAGACACTCAAATGAAGAGATTAAGAAGTCGTGTGATGAACTTTGGAGGATGCAGCATAGTGCAATAGATGTGACTCTGGATCCTGTCTGAAGACGGGAAACAAGTGAGGTATGAAGACAGAATGCAAAAAAACATTCTGGAATGCCCAGAGAGGTTTGATACAGCTCAGTGCTTCAGGAAGGAAGGGGTCCTCCTCAGGGAGATTCTACTATGAAGACTTGGTGTGCCCTTAGGAGTGGTTAGAGTCCATCAACAGAAAAGGGGTCACAGCACCAAGTCCTGTGATTGGACATTGGACTGTGGAATGAGGATAAATACAAGGCTTACATGGAACCTCGTGTCACCCTCTCCCTGAGAGAGAAGCCCCAGAACGTGGGGGTGTTTATGGGTTATGAAGAAGGGGAGGTTCTCCTTTTACAATGTGGATGCCAGGTCCCATAATCTACTCTTTCATCGGCTGCACATTCACTGAGAGACTCTACCCACTCCTCTGTACAGATTGTAACGCTGATGGAAAAATTCAGCCCCAATGATCAGCTGTCCTGTAAGTCCTCAGAATGACTGTACTCCACTTAGTTTGATAGATGATAGATTTGCACATTCTTCAATTCCCAGTATTATCAGTTACAGTGCTATGAAAAAGTATTTGCCCCCCTTTCTAATTTTCTCTACTTTTGCATATTTGTGATACTGAATATTAATCAGATCTTCAACCAAAACCTAATATTAGATAAAGGGAACATAAGTGGACAAATAACACAACAATTACATATTTATTTCATTTATTTCATAAACAAAGTAATGAAACACCCAATTCCCCTGTGTGAAAAAGTAATTGCCCCCTTACACTCAATAACTGGATGTGCCACATTTAGCTGCAATGATTCCAACTAAATGCTTCCTGCAGTTGTTGATGAGTCTCTCACGTCACTGTGGAGGAATTTTGGCCCATTCTTCCATGCAGAACTGCTTTAACTCAGTGACGTGTGGGTTTTCAAGCATGAATTGCTCGTTTCAAGTCCTGCCACAACATCTCAATTGGGATTAGGTCTGGACTTTGACTAGGCCATTCCAAAACTTCCAATTTGTTGCTTTTTAGCTATTTTCATGAAGACTTGATTGTGTGTTTTGGATCATTGTCTTGCTGCATGACCCAGCTGCGCTTCAGCTTCAGCTCACAGACGGATGGTCTGACATTCTCCTGTAGAATTCTCTGATACAGAGCAGAATTCATACCAAAGGTCAAGCATGGTGGTGGTGGTGTGATGGTTTGGGGATGCTTTGCTGCCTCGGGGCCTGGACGACTTGCATCATTGAATCATTGCAGCTAAAGGTGGCACATCCAGTTACAAAGACACGGCGGTTGGAACCAAAAATCTCAAATTTGGACTCCAGACCAAAGGACACATTTCCACTGTTCTAATGTCCATTGCTCAAGAAGGTATCTTCTTCTTATTGGTGTCCTTTAGTAGTGGTTTCTTTTACAGCAATTCGACCATGAAGGCCTGATTCACACAGTCGCCTCTGAACAGTTGATGTTGTGATGTGTCTGTGACTTGAAATCTGTGAAGCATTTATTTGGGCTGCAATTTCTGAGGCTGGTAACGCTAACAAACTTATCCTCTGCAGCAGAGGTAACTCTGGGTCTTCCATTCCAGTGGCGGTCCTCATGAGAGCCAGTTTCATCATAGCGCTTGATGGTTTTTGCGACTGTACTTGAATAAACTTTCAAAGTTCTTGAAATGTTCTGTATTGACTGACCTTCATTTCTTAAAGCTCTCGTTTCTCTTTGCTTATTTGAGCTGTTTTTGCCATAATATGGACTTTTACCAAATAGGGATATCGTCTGTATACCTTGTCACAAAACAACTGATTGTTTCAAACGCATTAAGGAAAGAAATTCCACAAATTAACTTTTAAGAAGGCACACCTGTTAATTGAAATGCATTCCAGGTGACTACCTCATGAAGCTGGTTGAGAGAATGCCAATAGTGTGCAAAGCTGTCATCAAGGCAAAGGGTGGCTATTTGAAGAATCTCAAATATTAAATATATTTTGATTTGTTTAACACTTTTTTGGTTATGACATGATTCCTTATGTGTTATTTCTAGTTTTGATGTCTTCACTATTATTCTACAATGTAAAAATTAGTAAAAAATTATGAAAAACCCTAGAATGAACAGGTGTGTCCAAACTTTTGACTGGTAGTGTATATATATATATATTCAGTATATACAGTATATGAGAGATCTCTATCACTTATTTCCGGTCTCACTAACTTTTCTGTCTATTTCTTATTTCTTCTCATTATATGTCTTTTTCTCCCTTCCTCTTTCTGCAGTGAGTGACTCACCTGTGTATGATTCACCTACCCAGTGATTCAACTCTCTTGGAGGGGGAGTGTATGATTCACCTACTCAGTGATTCAACTCTCTTGGAGGGGGAGTGTTTGATTCACCTACCCAGTGATTCAACTCTCTTGGAGGTGGAGTGTATGATTCACCTACCCAGTGATTCAACTCTCTTGGAGGTGGAGTGTTTGATTCACCTACCCAGTGATTCAACTCTCTTGGAGGTGGAGTGTATGATTCACCTACCCAGTGATTCAACTATCTTGAAGGCGGAGTGTATGATTCACCTACCCAGTGATTCAACTCTCTTGGAGGTGGAGTGTATGATTCACTTACCCAGTGATTCAACTCTCTTGGAGGTGGAGTGTATGACTCACCTACCAAGTGATTCAACTCTCTTGGAGGTGGAGTGTATGATTCACTTACCCAGTGATTCAACTCTCTTGGAGGTGGAGTGTATGACTCACCTACCCAGTTATTCAACTCTCTTGGAGGTGGAGTGTATGATTCACCTACCCAGTGATTCAACTCTCTTGGAGGTGGAGTGTATGATTCACCTACCCAGTGATTCAACTCTCTTGGAGGTGGAGTGTATGATTCACCTACCCAGTGATTCAACTCTCTTGGAGGTGGAGTGTATGATTCACCTACCCAGTGATTCAACTCTCTTGGAGGTGGAGTGTATGATTCACCTACCCAGTGATTCAACTCTCTTGGAGGTGGAGTGTATGATTCACCTACCCAGTGATTCAACTCTCTTGGAGGTGGAGTGTATGATTCACCTACCCAGTGATTGAACTCTCTTGGAGGGGGAGTGTATGATTCACCACACTGGTTCTGGGTGTCTCTGCTAGTAGTAGTTATTCTCTCTCCTTCTGTACAACAACTCTCTCTCTCTCTACCTCCAATTATAACCTTTATCCACCCCCTCAATCTCCTCCTCTCCCTCTTCCCCCTGTTCTTTCCTTCTGTACTCTGACTCACTCCTCACTCATAAATGTATTCCTCCTGACTCAACACTGCTGTTTGCCTCCGTCCTTATCTCCCCTCTTCCTCGGAGAGAGAGAGAGAGAGAGAGGGAGAGAGAGAGAGAGAGAGAGAGAGAGAGAGAGAGCACAGCAGAGGATTATATAAATTGTCTCTATTTAGTTACACGTAGAGAGTATCAAACAGTATTTTTGTATTACCGAGAAGTATTACATATAATACACCCTTCCTTGGTGTAAACGGTTAATTCTATGCATTGGTCTCTGGTCATACCCTCACAGTCCCAGAATGCCACAGTAGTACACACTGCATTTTGTTCTGGAGTCCTCCCCCAGCTGCTGCCTCTGCTTTACTCCTATTACTAAACCCTCTCATGCATATCAAACTCACTCACAGTATAGCACAGTGATACAGTAGCCTGCTACAGCACATCCACGTATTCACATGAGTGCATATGGAGCACATGCAGGGGGCCATCTGCTGCACACATGCAGATTTGAACCCCAGCTCGACACCATGGTTACCGTCCCTGAGCTGTCTGCTGATTGGCTGACCTCAGCGCAGTGACCTGCGATTGACTCCTCACACAGGGTCTCCTACTGGTTGTGCGCTCAGGGAATGGATGTCACTTCCCCCACACGCGGTCCAATGCAGTTCTTGACCCAAGTTCTGCATTCATTACCAAAGTGCGCATGTCGATAATCTTAAAGTGGATTATTTTTCCTTGTCTCCTTGTCTCCTTGTCTCCTTGTCTCCTAGGGTTATAATGCATTGATCTGAAAAAGACAGGATGGATGAGAGTGGAATGAGGGGAAGTCTAGTTACTGTATGACGGGTGTGTTTCCACCTGTCCAGGTCTTCTAGATCAGTGCCAATAAAGGAAAGGATACAAAGAGAAGAGGCCACTTCAGAACATTGAGATTCACCCATGTTGAAATGATCAGTTAGGTTATGTATGCTGCAGTGGAGGCTGCTGAGGGGAGGACGGCTCATAATAAACGGCTGGATCGGAGCCAATGGAATGTCATCAAACACATGGAAACCATTTGTTTGATGTATTTGATACCATTCCACTTATTCCGGTTAAGCCATTACCACGAGCCCGTCCTCCCCAATGAAGGTGTTGGTCCGAGCAGGGCCCACTCACACGCTCACTCCGGAGGAAACAGGATCAATAGGACATCGTCAGTGGTGATTCGTTGATGGGGGCGAATGGCCTCGTGCTACAAGCACTGTTTACACACATTTCTATTGCTTTATAGTGATACATTTCCTCCACTCTAAGAACGTAGATAGGAGGGAAATGGCCTGTTGCCCTCATTGAAATAGAATGGGAGTCAATTTCTTAATTCTCTATTGGAACCATGGGGGGGGGTGTGAGACTTTGTACAAAAAATGCTGAGACACACACATACACAAACACAGAAAGTGTTGTGTCACAAATGTCATTTCTGAGAGGTAATACGTTTTTGCACACCAACAGCACCTAAGGTGTCCCTGACAATGGAACAGAGGGTCAGACAGTTACTCATTAGTTAGATTTTAATTCTTATTTTTAATTGTTTTTGTGTGTGTGCATGTATTGCACAATAATGGGATTGCTTTCAGCCTTTTCAGTTCCTCTTTGAAGAGAAGACGTTTACATTTTGCTCTGTAGCAATTCACAGAAGTGGAGGGAGGGAGGGAGGAAGAGAGAGAGAGAGAGAGAGAGAGAGAGAGAGAGAGAGAGAGAGAGAGAGAGAGAGAGAGAGAGAGAGAGAGAGAGAGAGAGAGAAGGGCAGAGTTCACTTGCAGTACCATGCCAATATCAGTGACACGACACTTCTTGTTCATGCTTCACATTCCATTTCATTTATACCTTTAAACAGCTTCAGTCACGGCAGACATACGAAACTGAATAACTAGACAATGCATCCCAACACAACTACACAAAATACCATTCAACAATATGTAACTAAATTATACTAGGCAGCAAAATACTAAATAATTCAAAGTTCAAGGTAGACTGGCTGCATTTTTTGGATACATTTGGGATCAATTGTTTTTGTTTTTTTAAATCAAGTTCAAACACATTCAATACTGTTCCGCCAAGTGGATAACCCTCATAA